>NW_014012404.1:11555-13566 GCF_000611645.1 Monoraphidium neglectum
CCCCAAAACCGCTGCAGCGCGGCATGGCAGATGACAAGGCCTCCAGGGTAGTGTGTGGCAATTCAGCGTCCGGAACCCCACAACGTACAAGGTGCAACTCCATAAACCGCCAGCACATGCATACAGTGAGTTTCTGAGGCACCGAGACCGCGCCCACCCAATAGGAAGTTGGTGTACACCGCCGTCGTCAGCGCCAGCGACGCCTTGGGCCGCGCCCCCAGGCCGACGGCGGCGGTCGCGTGGCCAAAGGGGTGGTTGTAGTCCAGCGTGAGCTTCCCTGCGACGGTTATGTTTGGAACGGCATTTATTGCTGTGTCGTGGCGCGGATTGTACATGGGGTGGCGGGGCTGCGATGAGATGGCGAGAAGACTTGTGTCCACCAGGCAGGGCCCACCGCCTGCAGCCCCATCGCGAGGGATTCCAGACACACAGGAGGCTTTGAGTTGAGTTGGGCCTCCCTCGCCCGCGGGTGCTTCTCAAAACAACAACAGGGCCACCGGACCGCGGCAGGCCGCAGCGGCTGCCGCCGTCACGCAATGTCAGTATGGGCGCGAGAGCACTGAGGACGGATCGGAAAGAAGGTGTATGTGCAGTCACTATGCTGCGCATGAGCCCCACCTGATTGCGTGTCCGGCAGGGTGGCCGAGATTGAGGCGCGAAGCCCGGGGGCCAGGTTGTCAGCCCTAGCGATGACGTCGACCGAGTCGCTGCCGGTCTTGAAGAGCGCGTTCAAATCGAAGCCGTCGCGGCTGCACGCGCGGGTGCACAGGCAGGGGCGCGGGCCGGGCATGTGGGCAGGTGGTTGGCGGCGGTTGCGGGCTCGAGGGAGCTGCGTGTGCAAGGCGCCTGCAGTGCCGACCAGTGTGGCGGCAACGGCGGAGGATCGGGGCCGATGAGGGTCGCCTCAGCTGATCTCACGATATGTTTCATATTATCAAAGCACATGCGCCGGATTGTGCACCTGTAAGTCGTCTTCAGGGTGAGGTCCGCCTTGTCGCCAGCTCTGATCGCACCCAGCACCAGCCCCACGCCATCCGATGTTTTGGTGGTGAGCGTGGCCTTCTGATCAAAAGAATATACGCCCTCCCGCGTTCCAACAAGGACCTCGCGGGCGCTCCGGCCCACTTCGGCAAAGGCAGCGACAACCATGGTGCTTTAGGAGTATGCGGGTGCTTGCGGAAATGAATAAACGAGTGCGATGTACCTGTTGACGCAGAGCTTGGGGTCTCATGGATGAATGCGCATGCGCTTTGCGTCACGGGTCCGCCCGCTGAGTCAGAGCAGCGGTGACCCGGCCAAATGACCCGAGCAGGCATGTGCTCATTACGGTGCACGTGAGTTGCTTTCGTGCTTTCATAAAATTTCTAGGCCTTACACAGCGCAGCCAACGCGCTGCCGCCCTGCAAGCAGCAGTGCGCCTGTTACATGTCCCCGAGCACATGCAGTTGCACACATGAACGCAACAGGCAAAGACTAGCAAGCGTTCAATAAAAGGTTAAACTAGTAGCAATTGACACATTACGGCCTCGTTGAGCATGAGAAAACATTCAAAAGCACATCTGGCATACCTCAACCCCACAGCGCCACCCTGGCGTGAGGGCCCCGAATGACCGGGAGCGCCACCGCCCCGCGCCGCCCCCTCGCCCATGGGCGCGCCGCTGCTCACGCGCCGCCCGCGGGTTCAAACGCCAGCGCGACGCCTGCAGGCGTGGGTGCGAGTTCAGAGCGGTGCGTGATCCCATGATCGATGTTGGTACAGTACGTGCGGCTGCAGTGGCAGATGCAGTGTATCTGCAGGTGTGTGGCACACCGGCGGCCGTCCGCCGCCCTTAAAAGACCTGCGAATTGTGTACTTTGGATTTCACGATTCAAGATAGAGAGGGTGAACTCCATCGCCAGCCGCACTCACCGTTCATGCAGTAGCGCAGCCCTGTGGGCGGCGGCCCGTCATCAAAGCTGTGCCCCAGGTGGCCCTTGCACTTGGCACACCGCACCTGTGATTTTTTCGTGC
>NW_014012404.1:14411-17628 GCF_000611645.1 Monoraphidium neglectum
GGCGGTTCGACCAGCGCCCAGGGTCAGGTGTTGTCTGTAGGGGTGCTGCGTGCTCCAACGGTCCGCGACGCGCGCCACAACCCTGAAAACGCGGGCGCCACATTGGGCCGCTCGCCTCTGTCCGCGGCATGAAGGGCAGACTCCAGTCAGCAACCTCCTCCACAGCACCTGGGGGGTGGGGGTGGGGGTGGGCGTGGGGGTGGGGATGAGGTGGTGGTGCTTGAGGTGGTTGCGCGTGAGGGGGATGGGCGCATCGAGTGACACGGGTTGATGAGGAGGCAACCCACGATGAGGTGCTTGCATTGAATAAGGGACACTGACGGCTCGGGGTCGCAGCAAAGCTTTTGGAGCCATGTATTTTTCAACCGATTGTGGGGCGTTTGGTGAAGAAGACCAAACATGAAGGTGCGTTCAGGGCTCGTAGCCTGAACCCAAACCCAGGCATTGCCTGGGCTCCGCAACTCGTCCTTTTTGTACATGTAGTGAGTGAGCCCAGGTGCACCCATCGGCATGGGATATCATCCCCTACCTGCCCCCCCCCCACCTTCGTACGGCTCACGGCAGTGCTGGGCCACCCCGAGGAAACACCCGCGCCAACATGCCCCTGCCCAACAGCCTCGGACCCTGGAGCCCTCTCCGCCCTTGCCATCACCTGGAACACCGTGAACTGAGACACTGCCCATCTCCAAACCCTATGTCGCCGACCGCCCAGCCCTCCCCCACACACCAGCGTGTGCGCACACACACACACACACACGCACACACACGCACACGCGCACACACACTTTCAGACACACGCGCACACCTTCCAACGGCTCGTAGAAGCTGGGCCACCCTGTGCCGCTATCAAACTTTGTCCTCGAAGCAAACAGGGGGGCGCCGCAGCCGGCGCACAGGAAGGTGCCCGCGCGCTTCTCCTTGTTGAGGGGGCTACTGCCGCGGCGCTCGGTTCCGGCCTGGAGGGGCGCGCGGCCCGGGACCGGGGTCGCCGCAGGGGGGTGAGGAAAAAACAGTCAACGATCAAGATCAGCGGGATTGGAGTAGGCGCGTCTGGGACGAGGGCCGCTGTCACTGTTCAAACGCCCTTGGCGACAGCACAGCGAGCCGTCTGCCAAACCCATATGACAAAGGAATGCGTAGGTGGCGCGTGCCCTTGACCCTGCCTCCGGTGTTTGGGTGGCCGTCAAGCCCCCGCGGATTCGGCTGCGTCCGAGGGAGGCCCCACCTTTCGCAGCACGCTGTACGCCTCTCGGCTGAGGACCCGCCGCCACTCCTCATCCGTGCGAACGACCTGCGCATGGCGACACGCAGTGTCTTCAGTCTTCAGTTGGTCCTTTTCAAAACGAGCTTCAAAACTGCACCCATGGCAAGTGGCCATGCAAAACAGCGCCCAAGCCAGAAGAGGCTCTGCCCATTCACCCCACAGGAACCGGCCCATGGCTAAAAAAGAATCATCTCTGGATCCCCCGCCGCTGCCACTGCGCAACGCTGTGCTCCACTCATCACGCACCCCACACAAATCGGCCGAGACTGGTGGGGCAGCGCCATTCCGGCCTTGACAGGCAATGCTGTTTGGGCGGCCGCTGCCGCCCTGCTGCCACCTGTTTGCAACGACCTCGGATGGCAACTTTCTCTCATGACCGCAGCGAGCATGCAGCGCCGCAACCCCTCTGCACCTGTAACCCCCCTCCACACACACAGTCGCACAGCCACACAGTCACACACACACATGCGCTCGCGTGCGCGCACCTCGCCGCGACGCGCCTCTCCGTCTGTGAGCGCGGGAGCGCCGGCGCCGACAGCCGCAGAGCCCAGCAGGCCGCCTCCGAGGATCAGTCGCCGCAGCAGGGGCCTGCGTCGGTCGCGTGTTGGTGGCGGCAGAATGAGCCGTGGAAGGGGTGGGAGTGATGGTACCGGGCAGCAGGCCGTGTGTCATTGGTTGTCTACGAACCATGACGAGCGCGTGCTTTGGTCGGGGCGGCGGGATGGCGCATGAAGGGTGTTTGCTTGAAACTGCTGTTGCCATCCTCCCCTCTGCCCCTGCATCTGGCCTTGGCCTTCGTGCGTCGACCTGGCCCGCTGCTTTCATGCCACTGCCTTGGTCCAACGGCTGACGCTGCTGCTGCTGCTGCTGCCGCGGCGGAAAAAAAATAGGCAGGTGCTCACACGATCGCAAGCGTGAGCGCCGCCGAAACGACCAGCAGGGCAGCGCAGGCGGCCCGCCGCCCTTGTGGCGCGCGTGCCGGAGCCCTGCCGCGGCCGGCGCAGGCGGTTATAAAATATGATAGTATTGAATTTCAAAAGCAGCACAGGCCACTTGAGGCTCACCTGCTGCTGCCGCCCACGCCAGGCTGCTGTGTCCCGTTGCCAGCAGCGGCGCGGCAGATGGTCGCGCCACGCCCGCCCGCTGCCAGTCCCGTGGCCTTTCGGATCTGTCAACGCGGGTTGACGACGCAACTGGGTGAGAGTTGGTCGCTATTTAGCGCAGTGCACCCAGCTATTTGCGCGACACGCACCAAGTTCATTGACACTGTAGATCCGTCCACGCTTCGATGTGTGAAAGGGGAACACAATTGATGAACCGGGAAGAAAATAACATCAGTAAGCAAGCGTCCACACCCAAAAGCAGTGCTGTGTCACCAGGTGGCGGTGCGGTGGGTGTGAGGTCATCACTGCGCTGCGCTCTGGCGTTGGGTCGCGTTGATGCTTGGCAGACAACACGAGCACCATTGATAACACACGACGAGCCTTGTGCACCCACGTACATCAGAATTGTCAACTCGATTGCCGGTTGCTGCTCTCAGGTCACTTGAACTCACTCAGGTTACCACGTCTCCAGCATGAAAGAGAGTTTTCATAAAAACCGCCAGTGCTGAGCCCTCCAGCTACGACACAATGCGCCTGCACTCGCATCCCACCACAACCATTCAATCCAGCAGTGAGGACCATGGGGATTTAAACCACAGGTGTGAATTCACACACTATGCCGCGAAACAGCCATCGCCACCCCACCATCACCGATTGCAAGCCCCCCGCCCCCAGTCCTCCAGCTTCTCCCGCGCAGCCGCGCTGCGCCCCGCGGCGGGCGAGCCCGCCAGGCGGTTGCGGCGCGCGTGGGGGAGCACCTCTCGCTCTAAGAATATCCGCACACATGAAATCAGGTCCCGGCACTCGCGCCGGCGCGCCCTGCTCCCAGTTGGCCGCCGCCGCCCAGAGC
>NW_014012403.1:0-14950 GCF_000611645.1 Monoraphidium neglectum
GGGTAGGGCCGTGTGGGGGTCGGGGCGCGACGCGGGGCGGCGCGAGGACGCAAGGGGTCGCGTGTGGGGCGGCCCGCGGCGCGCCAAGGTGTAGGGTATGCGTGGTTTGCACGCTGCCGAGGCTGCCTCGCGGATCTCTTGCCTTTTTGAAGACCTCCCGCTTGGCTGAGGACAGCTCCTTGTCCGTGCGCTTCCCCTTGGTGCACAGCCCCTGCAGCTGCGCGCTTAGCTCCCCCAGCTCGCCGCGCGGCTTGCGGTCGCCGCCCGCCATGGCTGCTCCTGCCGCGGTGTGCTGGGGCGCGCGCTCGTGCGCCGTGGATCGCAGCCGCTGCCGCTTTCCGCTGCGAGCGAGGATGCGCGAGGGACGGGGCCGGCGACTCAGCTGCAGAGTGGCAGTCGGCGTTTGTGTGAAGTGTGTGTAGTAAGCGACCGTGAACCAGTGAATGCGATTGATAGTACTTGTATGGCATGACACGATCAGCCTTCCACAAGATCACCCAGGAGGTGGGCTGCACCTGTCGTCTCAGCGCACGTTTAAAAGTTATAACAATTGAAGCACCAGCTGGGTCACTGAGCTCCCGATCTGACACGCGGAGTATTTTTGCTGCAGTAATCCAGTCAAGACAGGGGCTGAGGCATGTATGTACCGTGTGGTGACAGATTTATATTACTGCTCAGGCACATTGGTTGCTGCTGCACATCTTCGGTTGCTGATCACTTATCACCACCATGTGGCGTGATGCCGTCACACCGACAGCAGATGATATACTGTGTACTGCCCCAGCATGGACCACATTTTTACAGGCAACCATGTTGTTGTGAATTATATCATAAGCATGCTTAAGTTCATATATGCTCAAAACTGATGGTGTGCTCGGAACCTGCCAGCCAGAACAGCCCCAACAGGGCGTCAGGCGTCGTCAAACACCGGGACCCACTCAGCAACCGCCAGCCACTCAACCGCCGCCCGCAACGCGTCCGCGCCCCCCGCGTGCACGAGCAGCTTGTTTGCCGTCGAGCTCCTGACGTACCGCGCCCATTTGCGCGGGTGGCCCTGCGCCGCCAGCCACGCCATCAGCTCGCCGTCGTAGACGCACGCACGGAAAGGCCACACGCAGCAGTCCTCAGGGTAGTCAAATCCGTGCAGCATCTCCCCAAGCGCCCACCCCTCCGCAGGTCAGGCGCGCACGACGCGGCGCAGCAGGGGGAACGCACCGCCTCGGCCCGGGGCCTCGCAGGAAGGCCCCCGCGGCACAACGCCGCCGCACACGCGGGCGCCAAACAGCACGCACATGCTGTCCACCCACAGCCCGGCCGGCAGCACAGGTTGGAGCCAGCCCCGGGTCACGTCAAGCAGCTCTCGCCGAGCGCCGGACTGCCGCAGCCAATCTATTATTCCTGTGTGCCCGCTGCGCAGCGCGCCACAGAGCGCGGCGTCCGCGGCCGCGCAGCATCTGCGCGCGACCAGCCGCCGCGAGTCCCAGGCGTCCCCCTCGTCGCTCCCGGCCATGTACAGCGCCTGCGGGCTGCCCAGCACCGCTCGCAGCACTTCTGTGCAGCCCGCCTCGCCTGCGGCCGCCGCCGCAGCGCTGATGTTTTCCTGCAACGCTGTCAGCTCCGTGACCCACGCCTGCTACGCAGGGTGCTCATCGTCCAAGTCAGGGTCGTCGGCGCCATCGGGCGGCGCCTCGTCTTCCAACGCATCCGCTTCTGCCAGCGCTGCCGCCTGCAGCGCGTCAAGTGCCTGCAGTCAGGATGATGTGCAACCAGGAGGGGTTTTCAATCACTAGTTTGCGTAATTGTGTGTGTGCGCACGTGCGTGCATTTGTATGTGTGTGTGTGTGTGATGCGTGCGAGCGCATGCATGTGCAAGCTTAGCTCATTATCTGGCCGTACACGATTACACGTGAGTGTGACAAGAATGACTCCCAGCCCACCTGGCTCTGGGTGTCCCACTGCTCGTCCAGCGCATGGACGACATCAGAGGCCCAGCCGTGCCGCACAGAGCGCATGACGGCCAGCTGCAGCCGGTCGGCGCGTGGAAGGTTCAGGCGCCAGCTGTCGGCGTTCGTGCTGCCTTCACAGTAGGCATAAGCCATGTTATCCACCTCCTCTTCAAAGACCCCGCCCCACGCGCCCTTTGGCCCGCAGTCATGAGGCCCCACGCCGCCAAAGCTGCACCCTGCCAGCTGGCGGCGCAGCGCCTTGAAAGAAGGCTGGGCGTCGAGCACGCCAAGCCGCAGGCCGGCACGCGCCAGGTGAGGCACCAGCCACGCGCGTCCGGCCATCGACATCGTCATAGGGTGTGGGGCGGCCCCTGACGAGGGAGCTGCTGCCGCCACCACCGCCTGCAGCAGCCTCATTTGGATGCCGCCTCGCCGTGCTGCCGCCCATATTTTGTCAAGAGCAGCGAACAGCGCCGCGGACGCCAGCGGGGGAAGGCCCTCGTCCCAGCTTTCGGGGTCGCCCCAGCCAGTGGAGCCGGCGCCGTCGTCGCTGGTGAGGCGGCAGACCGCGTGCGCCAGCGCCTGCGCGTGCTGGAAGCCCTTGCCGCGCGCCGCCAGCCAATCCGGCAGGCGCATCAGGATCTGGTTAAGCAGAAACGGCTTACCTGCAGCCGCCGCCGCCACGGCTGTGCCCGCGATCAGCTCCCCAACTCGCGGGACTACAGCTGGATAGTCGCTGGTCGCGAGATCGAGAAGCTTCTCCTGCACGCCCACATGGCACAGCGCCGGCCTCGGCCCGGCGGGCACGCCCCACAGGCACAGCTGCACGGCGGCCTGCCAGCCCGTCGTGGCGCTCAATTCACGGTGTGAAAACTTTGTGCCTGCTTCCACCATGTCCTGATATTGTGTAACCATGAGGCTGGCAGCCAGCTGCTGGTGGCACAGCGCGAACACATCTGGCGCGTCGGCGGTGTCCCCGCGTTCTCTGAAGGCGCGGCGCAGGGCCGCAGGCTCGCAGCGCAGCCCACAGACCAGCGAGGCCTTCACGACGTGGGCTGGGCAGCGGCGGACGGCCAGCTCCTGCAGCGCCGCCACACCCTCAAGGTGCGAGGGGAAACTGGGCAGCAGACTGCACAACCACTTTGCTGTCAGCCAGCGCCCTACCAGCAGGGCTGACTTGGCGGCAGCTAAAATTTGGGCCTTCTGAGGCACCCGCCGCGCGCCGCCGCCCAGGTCAAAGCCGGCGGATGGGCACAGCAGGCGCTGCACCGACCAGCGTCGCAGCAGCGACGCGACGCTGCCCTGTGCTGCATAGGGCAACAGCAGTAGCGGGGCCATGGGGCCGCATAATGCAAGCAGCGCGCCGAGTGCATCGTTGTCCAACAGCAGGCACGCCTCGGCAGCTGCGACGTCTGGCTCTGCGCCAAGCTGCTGCTGTTGCTGTTGCTGCTGCTGCTGCTGCTGCTGCTGTTGTTGAAAGCGGGCATAGCGCAGCAACCACAGGGCAATGCCCTCCTCTGACTGCCGCCGCAGCTGGCGCCATGTGAGCGCGGCGTACTGCCATGGCCGCCCCGGCGCCGCAATTCGGTGGCGCGCTGCAAACCACGCCAGGTCAGACTGGCCGCACAGCCGCTGCGCCGCCCGGCTGGTGGCGGAGAGGGCGGCTGGGTCTGGCAGGCGGGTGATGATGTCCTGCAGGACCTGAGATGGCAGGTCCAAGAGACCCTCGGCGCCGCCGAGGACCTGTGCCGGCAGCATGGCGGCGCCCACCAGCGATCAAGTGCTACGCGCCCGGTCTGGCTCCCCGAGGCTTAAAGGCTGCTGCTGCTTGTGTGTTTGGTAGAATAGAGGGACGGGCAGGGGGTGAGCAACCTCCACACAGCGTGCCACCAAGTGCACGGTGGAGCCGTTCAGCGTCCCGGTACACACACTCTGCCGCTGTCTGCCGCACCGGGTTTCAAACAAGAGCTGCCCAGCCCGTACTTGCGCTTCGCGCCTCCTTGCTTATACTCGCGTAAGATCGCGAAACAGTGCCTCCGCCTTGGATTCTACAAACAGTTTAACCGGGGTGAGAGCAGCACCAGTGACGGATCTCATGCGACGCAAGGAAACATGGCACAATGGTAGTAACATAAACGATACCTGCACCAAAAGCGGATCGACAATCTACAAGGTCTAGGAGGTACGCGGTCGGGCTGCTGTCCGGGCGAGCTTGCCCGCCCGCCGTGCTCGCCTTGTGGCGGTGTGCAGGACACACGGCTTGCCGGGCGCTCGTGTGCTAGTAGAGGCAATACCACTTCCATGAAACATACCATAAATTCTTACCAACTTCATCTGTTGGCCGATGCTGCACATCCCAGCCTGTTCCTGTGCCTGGCAACTTGACCTTGCTTGCAAGCATCCGGCCGTCACCTTGGGCTGAACAGGCGTGTTGCTCTTACACGCCCATATAGATATTCTGGCAGCAATATATGGCCTTACTGCACGCCTGCCTGGCCTGCCTCCTTCTGTAAATCTTCTTCATTATCAAGCTAGGATCATTTACCCAGCTGTAGCTGCAAAGCTGGCATGGCGCGGATTTATTTGGGAGGCAGGCAACTGGATCACTAGGGTTTGCAGGTGTGCTCCAAATCTGGCAGCAGAAACGCACCGTGCAAGGCGTCAGTCAGCTGCTGCCACGTCTGGAAACCACTCAGCGACCGCGAGCCACTCGACCGCCGCCCGGAACGCGTCCGCGCCCGCCGACTGGGTGAGAAGCTGGCCCGCCGTAGAGCTCCTGACATACGTCGCCCATTCGCGCGGGTGGCCCTGCGCCGCCAGCCATGCCATCAGCTCGCCGTCGTACACGCACGCACGGAAAGGCCAAACATGGACCTCATTGGGGTAGTCAATTGCATGCAGCAGCTCCGCAAACACCCACCCCTCTGCAGGCCAGGCGCGCACGACGCGCCCCAGAAGGTCGAACGCGTCACTGCCGCCGCCCCAGAACCCGCAGAAGGGCCCCCGTGGCGCGGCGCCGCCGGTCACGCGCGCGCCAAACAGCGCGCACAGGCTGTCAACCCACAGGCCTGCTGGCAGCAAAGGGGGGAGCCGGCCTCGGATTACGTCGGGCACCCCTTGCCGAGCGCCCAACTCCCCCAGCCAATCTATGATCCCGCCATGCCCGCTGCGCAGCGCGCCGCACAGCGCAGCGTCCATGGCCGTGCAGCACCTGCGCGCGACCAGCCGCCGCGCGTCCCAGGCGTTTCCCTCGTCGCTCCCGGCCATGTGCCGCGCCTGAGGGCTGTCCAGCACTGCCCAAAGGATTTCTGTGCAGCCTGCCTCGCCTGCGGCTGCTGCCGCGGCAATGATCTTTTCCTGCATCGCTGTCAGCTCCTCGACCCACTCATGCCAAGCAGGGTGCTCTGGGTCAAATCCGGGGGCACCTTCGGGCGGCGCCTCGTCCTCCAATTCGTCGGCCTCTTCCAGTGCCGCCACCTGCAGTGCGTCAAGCACCTGCGGTCAGGATGATGCACGGGCGATAAGAGTTTCGGACACGCGCGCGTGTGCGTGTGCGTGTGTGTGTGTGTGTGTGTGTGTGTGTGTGTGTGTGTGTGTGTGTGTGTGTGCGTGCGCGCGAGCGCGCGCGAATTTTTTCATGTTTGGCCATGCCTGTCTGCATGCGAGTGTGACAATCTTTGCTCCTAGCTCACCTGGCCCGCGTGCATGCATGCGCACGCATGCTAGTGTAGCTCTTTATTTGGCCATGCCTGTTCGCATGCGAATGTGACAACCTTTGCTCCCAGCCCACCTGTCTCTCAATGTCCCACTGCTCCTGCAGCGCACGAACAACGTCACAGGGCCGGCCGCGCCGCACGGCGCGCATGACGGCCAGCTGCAGCCGCTCGTCGCGTGGAAGCTTCACGAGCCGGCTGCCGGTGTCCTTGATGGCGTTGTAGTAGGCATAAGCCATGTTATCCACCTCCTTTTCCAGGACCGCACCCGACATGCCATTGCGCTCATACTGGTATCCCACGCCGCCAAAGCTGCACCCTGCCAGCTGGCGACGCAGCGCCGACATAGAAGGCTGGGCGTCGAGCACGCCAAGCCGCAGGCCGGCGCGCGAGAGGTGAGGCACCAGCCACGCGCGTCCGGCCATCGACATCGTCACAGGGTGCGGGGCGGCCCCTGACGAGGAAGCCGCCGCCGCCACCACCGCTTGCAGCAGCCCGATCCGGATGCCGCCTCGCCTCGCCGCCGCCCATATTTTGTCGAGAGCAGCAAACAACGCCGCGGGCGCCAGCGGGGGCAGGCCCTTGTCCCAGCTTTCGGGGTCGCCCCAGCCAGTGGAGCCGGCGCCGTCGTCGCTGGTGAGGCGGCAGACCGCGTCAGCCAGCGCCTGCGCGTGCTGCAGGCCCTTGCCGCGCGCCGCCAGCCAATCCGGCAGGCGCATCAAGATACGGTCAAGCAGAATCGGGTGATCCGCAACCGCCGCCGCCACGGCTGCGCCCGCGATCAGCTCCCCAACTCGCGGGACAACAGCTGGATAGTCGCTGGTCGAGAGATCGAGAAGCTTCTCCTGCACGTCCACATGGCACAGCGCCGGCCACGGGCCGGCGGGCACGCCCCACAGGCACAGCTGCACGGCGGCTTGCCAGCACGCCATGGCGCTCGCTTTGCGGTGGGCCAACTTGACAGCGACGCCCGTTTCCACCATTTGCTGGTAAAGCGGCACCATCAGGCTGGCAGTCAGCTGCTGGTGGCACAATGCGAACACATCTGGCGTGCCGCGTTCTCTGAAGGCGCGGCGCAGGGCCGCGGGCTCGCAGCGCAGCCCACAGACCAGCGCGGCATGCGCGATGTGGGCTGGGCAGCGGCGGACAGCCAGCACCTGCAGCGCCGCCATACCCTCCACGTGCTCGGGGGAACTGCGCAGGAAACTGCACAACCACTCCGCTGCCGCCCAGTGCCCTACCAACAGGGCCGACTTGGCGGCAGCCAGGATCTGAGCCTTCTGAGGCACCCGCCGCGCGCCGCCGCCCAGGTCAAAGCCGTCGGCCGGGCACAGCAGGCGCTGCATCGGCGCGTGCTGTAGCAACGAGCAAACGCTGCCCTGTGCTGCGTACGGCAGCAGCAGGAGCGGCGCCATGGGGCCGCATAATGCAAGCAGCGCGCCGAGTGCATCGTTGTCCAACAGCAGGCACGCCTGGGCAGCTGCGACGTCTGGCTCTGCGCCAAGCTGCTGCTGCTGTTGCTGTTGCTGCTGCTGCTGCTGCTGCTGCTGCTGCTGCTGCTGTTGAAAGCGGGCATAGCGCAGCAGCCATAGGGCAATGCCCTCCACTGACTGCCGCTGCAGCTGGCGCCATGTGAGCGCGGCATACTGCCATGGCCGCCCCGGCGCCGCGTCGCGATGGCGCGCTGCAAACCACGCCAGGTCAGACTGGCCACACAGCCGCTGTGCCGCCCTGCTGGTGGCGGAGAGGGCGGCTGGGTCTGGCAGGCGGGTGATGATGTCCTGCAGGACCTCAAATGGCAGGGCCAAGAGACCCTCGGCCCCGCCGAAGGCTTGCCGCATGCTGGCGCCCGCCGGCGACCTGTTGCTGCGCGTACTGCCCCCCGAGGATCAAAGAGTACTGCTGCTGGTGCGTTTGTGGAATACAAAGACGGGCAGGGGGTGAGCAGCCTCCACGGAGCGTGTTGCCTTGTGCACAATGGAGCGTTCAGCATCCTGGTGCGCCCGGTCGCTGTCTGCTGCGCCGGGGTTCAGACAAAAATTGAGCCGCACGACCCTTAGTTGCGCGGCGCACCTCCTTGCTGAGATCCGCGTAAGATTGCAAGGCTTTGGCCCCGCCGTGATTTCCACAAACAGTGCAGCCGGGCTGGGAGCCACGCAGCCACCGATCTTATGCGACGCAAGGAAACACCTCATAACGTTCAATATTTGCTCTACGGGTGGATTAGCAGTCTACAACTTGAAGGTGCGCGGTCGGGGTGCCATCCGGGGTGAGCTTGCCTGTGCTCGCATGGTGGTGTTCAGGATTTGTCACGCCGCTTGCCGGACGCTGAACGGCTTGCTGGATGCTTGCCGCCTTGCCGGATGCTCGTGTGCCAGTTCACTCAATCAAAGTTGCCTATATAAACAGGAATAGTTTACCACATTTGTTGGCCCGTGCTGCGCAGACCAACTCGTCGTTTTGGCACCTCATCCTGACATAAATCTGACCCCCAGCTCACGTTGGACAGGCCTGCTGCTATCACATGCCCCGCAGAAATTATCTGGCAGCCATTCATGGCCTCGTGACATTCCTGCCTGGCCTGCCCACATTTGTCATCAAGCAGGTACAAGTTACAGTACCAGGACTGCAGCCAGTGGTTCATACTTGCAGGTCCTGAGGCAGCTTCCCCGCCTCGAAATACTCCCGCTGCAGTGTGGGCCGGTCCACAAAGCGCACCAGGGCTGAGTACTTGCGGAGTCTGGTGGCGTTGGGTTTGGGGGGCGCGTGGGTTGGGGGTGAGCGGCGCGCGATGCTCAAAGGGGGGCGACGGGGCAAGCATGGGCGGGGCCAAGCCAGGGGAAGCTGGCGCAGCAGGGATGAAGTCTGAAACAACGCAGCGCAGAGGAAGCACACCGGAGGCTGCGCGCTATTGATAATTTGGCTAGGCAGGCGCCGCACGCGCGCAAGCAGCCGACAGGGCCGGATGCGCGCCAGGCGGCGCGTGGTGGGGCTCACAGGGGCTTGATGACCGCCCAGCTGGGCTGGAAGATCCAGGGCGCGTCCACCATGAGCACCTGGCCCATCCTGTGCGGGTGGAGCGGGTCCAGCAGGCGCAAGTTTATTCTGGCATCCAGTTCCAAACCCATGCCCAGACAGCAGCAAAGCCGACTGCAGGGGTCTCCCAAGGTGATGCAGCCGCAGCGCTCCACCTTCCCTGCGACTCGCATGCGCACCTGGCGCCTCAAACCCCTCTCTAGCCACGACTCAACGCAGGCACAATGAAAAAAAAATTGTCAGCCAGGGGCGCGTCAGCTGCCGCGACAACAAGCCCAGCGTGCATGACGACATCGGCACCGCCACCACCTCGGGTTGAGTAAATGCTGCCACAGCAGGCTGCACCCAACGACACCAAAGTTCTCATGCCCCCCCTTTTCAGTAACCTCGGACCTGCGGGGGTAGTACTCAAAGAAAGCCTCCACGAGGAATGCTGCGAATTGGAGGTCGGCGTTGCGCAGCTCAAAGCCCTTCAGGTCGAATATGCCCATGATCTGCTCCCCGCCGGGCGGCAGCGACGCGACGGCGTTGTCGAGAACGTGGGCGCAGAGGCGCTTGCTCTCTGACAGGGGGAACTCGCCTGGTGGGTGGCAAAGAGGTGGGGCGGCAGTGAGACTTTTCGATATTATGGGGCCCTGCTTTTGCTGTCCAGGAAAGTGATACCCCCTCGACTG
The DNA here is from genome assembly GCF_000611645.1 of Monoraphidium neglectum. Classification (NCBI taxonomy): domain Eukaryota; kingdom Viridiplantae; phylum Chlorophyta; class Chlorophyceae; order Sphaeropleales; family Selenastraceae; genus Monoraphidium; species Monoraphidium neglectum. The sequence continues at coordinate 9,370 of NW_014012403.1, forward strand.
CTCGCTCTGCACACATAACAAACACACACGTCTGCATGTACGCAAATGCACACACACACATACAAACACACACACACACACAAACACACACACACACATGCACATACACATGCACGGACGCACGCACACTTACAAATTAACGCCCCCCTGTGCTCACCAATGACGTGCTTTGTGACGCGGATGATGACGACGGGCCGTCCAAACTTGTCGGTGTGCTCGTGCACCTCGGCCTTGCCGGTGGCGAGCTCCGCCTGGACCAGGGACAGGTCCAGCTGGTCGATCCTTAAGGGACAAAGGCGTGGGTCAACAGGGGGAGATGTGGTCAACAACAAAGCAGATGCAGCAGACGAGCAGACACGCCAGCCGGAAGGCAACGGGGCGTGAGGACATGCTGATGTATGCCCGTCGCTTTGTTCAAAAATGCATCAGATGCGCCGAGAGGACGGCAGGATGGCTGAGGTGCGATGATGAGGCGGTGAGACAGGGTGCAGGACAGGCAACGCAGGGCAGCAGGTGTGGGTCCCGCCCATGGGCCCTCACTTCTCGTCCTGCCGCCACTTCAGCATCGACGTGAGCTTGGCCTCTGCGTCCTCCACTTTGAAGTACCTGTGGTGTGAAACAGGCGGGAAACTCAAAACAACACGTTCCAGCTTCATACCGCAGCATTTGATCATGGATGGCCACGGTTCGACAGGCTTTGGCCGGGCCGGCGGCAGCTTCAAGTGTGGGCATGGTAGAAGCGGCGGGGCGCGTCAACCGGCCGGGCGCCGGCCCGCACCTGTCACGGAGGTACCATTTAAGGGTCTCGTCGTCCGGGCAACCCAGGGGTGACCTCTGCATGCGCTCCCTGAGCTCTGCCAGGGCCTGCATGGCGCATGCATGGGGCATGGATGGCGCATGGAGCGGCATGGCGGCAGAGGGGTTGATGTGCTTTCCACGGGCGGAGGTGGGGTGGGGGCGCGCATGGGTCGATCACTCCAAATGACTGTCAAACGAATTGGCGGGAAGCCCACTGCCTTGGCATATCCCAGGTGAGGCTGCAAGTGCAAGCCCTGCGCCTTGCCTGCTGCTGCTCGGGGCCACCCGTCCATGGTTCCGGCCGCAGGCCGGGCGGCGACTCCACCGATGAGTCGGCCGACGGAGCTGCGCGGCAAGCAAAGCTGCGGCGGGCGGATCCCGCAAAGAGGGCGGGGCGACCATGCGAAACGGCGCGAGGTGCCCTGGTGGCCAGCCGCTGAATGCCATGTAGATGCATGTTGGCGTGTGGCTGTGTAGCCGCTGAACGGGCTCAAATGGGCGAAGAAGCACGGATGCGAAACGCCTGGGTAGATTGATCTTGCAATCCTACTGTCTAAATTAGTGCCAAACCAGTTGAAACAATGCGCTTTTCAACCATTTGAAGAACAATTGCGCCGTGCTTCCACGGACAGAGAGCCAACTCCTGCACTCCAGATGCTGTGCAGCATGCTGTGCTGCGTGCAATGTGCAGGTGTGCCAAATGCTGGTGTAGCCGCGTTGCGCTGACAGCGCGGCTAGCAGTCAAGAAGTGCCGGCAATCAAGCAAAAGTTTGGGCAGATCAGAGGGGGTGGGTGACGGACACTCCGGTGTTGACCGAATTGATTGGGTGGTCAAGGGTCCTGCACGTGACCCTGCTGGCCCCATCAGGGCGCAGCAGTTGGGAGTCTCACAAGCCTTCCTCCTTGGATGTAGAGTTGCTGCCAAGCACTGCGCCAGCCAATCGGCACTCTCGTGCAAAAGCGCAACCTGGCGCCGCATGTTGGGCCCCACACCTTCACACCCATCATCAACCCTTGTCCCACGAGTGCACATGCATTGGACTACAACATGATGCTTGATTACAGAGGCGTGAATGATGCTATGTACAGCACGGAATGACTTGCGCATCCCAACAACTAATACCACCCGGCAGCAAATTGTCCAACATGTACCGTGTACATGTTGGAATCGTCCAACATGTACACGGTAAAATACAAACACAACACGCCTGGCTGCCCAGCAGCATGAATGCCTGAACAATGGGTTGCATGGAGCCTTCTGTGGCTCTGGGCAGACCGGTTGACAATGTTATATGAAAGGGCCGCCAGCAGCGAGCCATTCATGTACAAAGGGTACAACAGAGCTGCGGCCGGCAGGACGCCTGGGGTCGACGCTAACGGAATGCAGCGCGGCCGCCAACGCGCGGCCTGTATGCTCGACACTGCTGGGCAATATTCAGTGACCAGCCAACCTGCGCGAAAAAGACTTGCGCTGCAAGCAGCAACGGCACCCACGAAGCCGGTTCGGGGGACGATTGAAGCGCGCCGTGCCTGTGTCGCAAGCCCGCAGATGCTCAAACGTCGCGCAAAACAGCCCGAATAAGGGCGGCTTGGCTTCACACGCCGCAGCAGCCCAACAGGTGCGTCCTGGCGCGCGCCTACCGATGAGGGGTAGAAGCTTCCTGAAAAACACAACAATCAAGCCTTGCACCTAAGTGCATTTCAAGCCCTGAAACCTTGCGCGCAGAGGCAGAGCTGCCAGCTCGGCCCACGGCGCCGCCGGCCGCCGCCATCCGCCACAGCGCAGCGTGCCCGTCGCGCCCTTTGCGCGCGCCGGCGCCCCCTTCTTGCCGACGACGCGGCGCGCATCAAGGCGCCGCGGCGCCGCGTCTCAGTACATGCCGTCAAACCTGTCGCCGTAGCCGGCCGCCTCGCGGCGCAGCGCGGCCTCGGCGCTGTCCGCCGGCCCTGCCCCCGGCGCCGCGGCGTCCCACTGCACCACCGTGCCGTCCCATGACACGGACACCAGCTCCGGCTCGTGCGGGTGCCAGCTGCAGTCGCGCACGATCTCGCGATGGTGGTGCAGCACGGCCACCTGACGCGCGGCAGGTGGGGTGGTGCGTTTTCAGGGCTGGGGAGGGGGAGGGTGCAATGATGAGGGGGAGAAGGGGTTGCGGAGCCGCTGCTGGTGGCGGGGGCTGGGCTGGTGCATACCCTTAAAGGATTTGCAGAGATTTGGGGGCGACGCCGGCTGGGTCAAACCTGGTCAAAGATCATCAAGCCTGCTGTGGCGCGACCAGCAGCCAGTGTGCCGCAGCAAGCCGGCTGCAAAACCAGCAATGCAGGACAGGCGGGCGGGGGCGGCGGGTGCGCGCCGTTGCCGCACCTGGCGTGCTGTGACGAGGTCCCACACGAAGACGCTGCCACAGGAGGACCCCGAGTAGACGTAGCGCTGCCCTGTGCTGTGGGCGGGGCTGAGGGCAGGCGGCAACGGAGGGTGCGCGTGTGGGAGGAGGGTTGATAACGGGTGGTGAAGGTTGGCAGCAAGGGGCGCCTTGACAGCGCCGAGGTGGGGGCCTGGGAAGGCTCAATTGGGGCCGTGAGCCTGCTGGCAGCCCGCCTGCCGGCCCCAACCCCTGCCGCACCATTCAAAAAATAAAATCAGTGCACATAACATTCCTGATTCGACCCGCTTGTTTAGATTGCATACGCTCAGGAGCGAGAGACGCGTGCGCACACAGGCGCACGCACACGCGCGCGCACACACACACACACACACACACACACACACACACACACACACACACACACGCACGCACGTGCATACGCACACTCGCACCCCCGCAAGCCCAATACTCACCTGAAGTAGGCGCGTATAAGCGTCTGCAGCACCTTGTGGCCGCGGTACGTCTGGACGCTGCTGTCATGAGGGTGCTTGACCTCATAGCCAGCGGCTGGAGGGAGGGAGGGGGGTCAAGGAAGAGTCAGCCGACAGCTACGTTTTGGCTGCCGCTGGCGCGTGGCACAGGTGCTGATCCAACCAAGGGAGCCGTGCGGAGCGGCAGCTGAAGGGTCCATGGGCTTGTGCAGGCAGGGGCAGCCCAGTCACAAGGGGCGTCCCATGTCAAGAGTTCCCTGTAGCACCGCGCTGTGAGGCAACGCGACCTGAACAGGCTGCTCGCAAACGAAGAGAAGCTAATCTGTGCAAATTTGGTTGACCAGTGGGCGCACCTGGGTAGCCCTGCCAGCGGTAGTCAAAGGACTGCCGCGGGAACGACGCCGGCGGCAGCGACCGCGCCTCCTGCGGCGTCCGCATGCGCCGCACGTCCCAGAGCCGCGCGGTCTGGTCCTTCGCGTTCGACAGCAGGTACCTGTTGGTTTGAAAGTTTCAAAAGTGCGGTGCGTTGTGGCGCTCGGGCCCACCCAAAGGTGGTGATCGATGATAGTGTGCAGGGCTTGATCCTGTGAAGACTTTGGGTTGGATTCCGATGCATGTATGCGGGGCACGCACTGCTGAGATGAGTCAAAAAGTCGCGTCGCCGCACTCAGGAATGCAGGAGCCCACCCCAGGACGAGGAGAGGGGAGGGGGGCTAAAGAGAGCGGCGCACCTGCCGTCGCCGCGCGCCGAGAGGTGCGTGAGGCCCTCCGTGTGGCCCAGCAGGATGCCCACGGGGCGGCGGCACGAGGTGCCCGCCAGCCGCCGGTCCCAGACCTGCGGCCGGGGGACGCGTAGCCGAATGATGAGAGGCGGGGTTTACTTATCTGACAAAATTGTGAGCTTGCAAACTCACAGTATCCAGTACACCCCCCCCCCCCCAGAACACAGGGATCCAAGCAGGCACCACTGGGCCGCAAGCCTGGGCAAGGACCCCGGCCTAAACCAAGAGGCCCCTTGCCAGGGACCAATTCGTTAGATCATCGGGTGACCAGATCGCGGGTTACGCCCGTGGCTGGTCACCTTGATGGTGGAGTCGTCGCTGCCGCTGGCGATCATGTTGGGGCCCTCCTCCAGGTAGCACACTGGTTGGGGGGTGGGGGGGGGGACATGCGCATGATGGCGGCAAAATCGATTGATGACACCACACATCAGGTATGTCATTCCCCTCAAGCTCGATACGCTGATTGTACTGATTGACCTCTGACATCGTTGCAGAAGCCACGTTCATCACCAGTTTGGGCAGCGTTGTTCCAGGAGGACAGGCCCGCATTGCGCAATGACACATCAACCCGCCATGCATACCACCTCGGCCCCCACCCCACGCAACCCCAAGCAGATGTCGCCACCCTCTCTTCACATGCGGCACCAAATCAGCGGCAGGCACGTGCCCCTGAGCGGTTGCCTGATGAGGCTCGGTGCCCCCAATTCACACCCCAATCCAAGCAGCGCGCCACCCCGTCCCACCCCACCCCACCCCACCCGCATTGACGTCATCGTTGTGGCCCATGAGGCGCGAGGTCGTCCTCTTGGTCTCGACATTATACACATTGACACTCCTGTCATTCGTTCCTGGGGCACGCGGGGGAGGGGGGAGTGGAGGCGGGACGGGCATGTTCATTTCGCGGGGCTCGAAATAAAGCGGCGTGGGGTGAGGTTGCCGCGGAGAGCGCGCGGCCATGGGCGGCTGGGGGATTTGGGGCAGGACCGTGCGAGCGGCGGTCGCGGGTGGCCCGCAGAGTGGTGAGAGGGACCGAGCATGCGCGTGGTGGTTGCTGCCTGGCGGCTGGAGGCTCTTTCTTGACATTTGACAATGATGTTGCGGAATCGTTGTTGGTTGAAGCGGGCTGCGACGGCCGGGCGGCGGG
>NW_014012403.1:15597-16367 GCF_000611645.1 Monoraphidium neglectum
CCGCCGGAGCCAGCCAACAACCCAAAGCGCAGGCCGACGCACGTCGACCCCCCGATTCCGCCTCGCCGGTGATTTGCCCCCAACACAAGGGCTCGCGAGAGCTTCTCCCAACACCACATAATATGAGGGACCGCCCACGGCCCCCTCCTCGCGCGACCCCCGCCAGCCTGCTCCTTCTTCCCCGCCTCGACTATCCGCGCCCCCCACCAAACCCCCTGCGGCCTGCCTCCCCCAGCCAACACAAGCACAGCGCCTGCCTGCCATCAAACCCGCTGTGGCCCTGGCTTCTAAGAGCCCTTTTCCCGGGAGCGCATCGGCTACGCCCGTCGGTCGCTCACCCGCGATGATCTCCTCCCCCTTGCCGGGCGCCCACGCGACAGACCAGATGCCTGCGGGCGGGGTGGAGGAGGGGTGTGAATGTGGAACGCGGACGCGGACGCCGCCATCGTCGAGAGGCCGTCAGCCGCCACCCCGCTCGGCCGCGACGGCATGAGCAGTAAGGCCAACGCGCGCCGCACCGCCCGACTCCCGGCCCCCCGCCCCGCGCACTCGAAGCCGCGCGGTCACAACGCCGCCGCGGCGAGGGGCGGGCGCGGCGGCGGCGGCGGCGGCGTGGCTCACCGAAGCTGCCCCAGTGTGACTCGTTGTCGTCGCCGTCTGCGGCGCCCTCCCTCCTGGGCACAAAGTTGAGGGCCTCGTGAATTTCAGTCACGTTGGCCAGGGACTCCACCTTTGGGGGGGGGTGGGATGTGTGTGTGTGTGTGTATGTG
>NW_014012402.1:0-4992 GCF_000611645.1 Monoraphidium neglectum
CCCCCCCCTTGCGTCCCCGCTTTCGCCGCACCGCTGCTTTCGACCTGCAACCCACGCTTCCTGCACACCCGACCCCACCCCACTGCATCCCACCTCAACCCACCATGCCCCGTCCGCTCTTGCACTGCACAGCCTGAGCCTAAACTCCCGCCCCACCCCACCCCCTCCGCCGCGGCCCTCCCTCCAGTTTGTGGAGACCAACGAGGCGCTGCTCAAGACGCTGCCGCCCCCAAAGGTGGCCGTGGCCTACTACAGGAACGAGGACCTCTACATGGTGCGGGACTGCGATCGACTCCCGCCGCCGCCATTTCTTTGGATCCCATTCAACCGCCAGGGTGGTAGGGAGTGGCAGGGTGGACGGCGGCTCGTTTTCATTGCACAGAAAGGTGCTCGGCCCCCTTGCGGCGACAGCGCTTTTTTTATGCTGTGGCAACGTCGTCATCAGCCCCCCCCTTTGCCTGCCGCTGAGCACAGTACTGTGCAGCACGGGGAGGCCCCCGTGCGCACCAACGTTGCCTGCCCTTCACGGCGCCCCACCCCCCTTCCCTCCTCCCTTGCGTTCCCACCCTCCAAATCTGCCGCCCCCAGTTTGACGAGATGCACTCGTGCAGCGAGGCGGTTGAGCCGCGGCGCCCCGAGTGCAACAGCCTCTATGACGTGTTCGGTGGGCCGCCAGGCTGGCGGGGGTTGAGGGGAGGGGCATTTTCGGGGCTGCTCTGGTGCAGCGGGATCAATAGCAGGCTGGCAGCGCTTGGCGGTTGTGCATTCGAGGGGCAGCCACGGGCAGCCCGGGGCGTCCGAGCTGGTTGGGTGGGCTCCCGGCCGCGCATCCATTGGCCGCAGTTACTGGGCCGCGGACCCGCGGCTGCAAGCGAAGCGGCGGCCGGCGGCTGGCCCAGCAGCCTGACGCGCAGCATGCCTGTTGCAGCCTGCTGGCCGCACAAATCTCACTTGCGCCCACTTTTGCCACCCCACATACCCTCCGCTCCCCTCTCTCCCCCCCTGTCAGCCCCGGCCCTCCCACCGCCCCCTCACCTTTTATCCCCACCCCTCTCCCGTCCCCGGCGCTTCACGCATCCGACCCCCAGTCAACATCAGGGACGACGAGGTCGAGCACGTCCGCACCATGCACGCCTGCCAGTCCCCCGCCATAGCCATCAGCCTGGCGGAGCGCCGCCGCGAGGGCGCCGCCGCGCTGCCGCCGCCGCCGCAAGCGTGAGCCCGTGGCCGCGCCGCCGGTAGCTCGAGGGGCCGTCGTTCGCGTGGGCGGCGCCGCCCACGGCGCCCACGCTGTCGCCACGGTGGCGAGGGCGCGGCACGCCTGTGGCTGCGCCCCCGCGTGCCGGCCGCCGCCGCCGGAGAGCTTGGGGGCCACGGATGCAACAAGGTCAGGGCTGCACCGCCTCAAAACGCGCCCAGCGCACTGCACGCGTGCGTGCATCCCGTAAGGTCATATGCCCTGGTGTGGCCGCCGCGCCCCGCAGGACCCCACCTCTTCCAACCCCGCCGATTGAAAAACTCAACCCGAAACAGCCGCACATTTGCGCTTCGTCGTCCTGCTGAAAGCGTGTTTGACAGTTGCCCTGCCTTGTTGTTACCGGGTGCATGGACCCCACCGACTGCGCGAAATGGCAGCGGGGGGTCCCCACACCGCCACCCAAACCCTTCGGCGTGCCCACGGCGCTGCGTCCTGTCTCCTGCTGTCCTCGAGCCGCCAGCGGGCGCGCGCTGTGCGCAGCCCCTTGCACTGCCGTCAACCCGCCTGATTCGGTCGCCGCCGCCGCTGTTGTTTGACCGTGTTCCGCTGCATGCGCGCTCCACCCGTGGTCGCGCCCGCGCCCACAACAGCCCTTTTGTGCTCGCGGCGCGGCGCAGGGGAGCCCAGCAGCGCTCGCGTCTGGCCACCCGGCCCGCCTGGAAGGATTGTACTTTGGCCTGGATCACAGCATCCTCAAAGCATTCTGAAAAAGCCGAGCGCATGTAACAATACACACGATGCCAGGCACAAGCAGGCAGAAAGACCCCTGCTTTCAACTGTGAGGGACACTAAAATTGAACTGTGTGCAGGTGGTAATGCTGCGGTGTTTAGGGGCACATCTCTCTTATAATTCACTCCTTTGGTGCAGCAGCAGCCCCCTCTGCGGGTGCAATTCAAAGCAACGAGGGCTACAGCAGCCCTGGCGCTGCTCGGACCCCCTCCCGCGAAAAACTCGAGACTGTTGCCGCCCTGCCACAACAGCAGCTACCGCCGCCGCCGCCGCCGGCCATTAAGAGTAGCTCAGCTGCGTTCCGCTCTTTCCAACTTTGTGTCCCCACAACACGCATGCCGCCAACACGCCCTGGAGCCGCTGACCGTCCCGCTGACTTACGCTGACGTCACCCGGATGTTATCTGCCTCCTGAAGGGGTCTGTCACGCGCTCCGCCTCCCGCTCCTCATGCGCCGCCGCCAATGCGGGGGCCTTGGCGCCCGCCACCGGCTGCAGCAGCGCGCGCTCCAGGCCCTCAGCGGCGCACACGAGCGCGCCGTGGGCGTGGCGCTCCGGGCTGGCGGGCGCAGCGGGGGCGAGCGCGGCTGGCGGCGGCGGTGGCGTGGGCTCGGCGGAGGCGGGTGTGCGGGGCAGCGGGCGGCCGTCCTTGTCGACAAAGACCGGCGCGGCTGCGCCCACGGCGCGCTTGGAGTCGTCGGCGGTGCGAGGCACCGCGCCCCGCACCAGCGCGCCGAGGGCGGTCCAGATGTTGATAAGGGCCTGCCCTACGTAGCCCCTGGGTGGAGGTGGTTCGCGGGGTTCCATAGATGCCGCGTTACGCTGGCTGGCGTCCATACAGCAATTAACTACGGTGCAAGCGCGGCGCGATCTTTCGGTGGATCTCGGACGTGTGTGTGACGAAAATGAATTATTGATATGATGCGATGATTGGTGCAATTGCACGCATTAACTTCGTGGGCGCAACCACTGTGCTCGGAGGATCGAAGGCATGTCGTGCCAGCGAGGACAGCGAGCTGCGGGGCGTGCGCTCACGGCCATCAACGGCACGCCGCTGCCTGGGGCTGGTACTTCCGGCGCACAAGCCTTTGAGGAAGGCAAACACGCGATTTTTAACAACAATGTATAAATGCTCAACCACTGGGAACAATGGACACCTGGCAGGTGGCCGCTGCCCACACGTTAGCTGACATGGTGCTGGCTGGCACATAAATGACAGCTGGTCAGCAGCCGCGCTGATTACATCGCTCTGAAATTTGCTTTTGTAGGCAACGTCCAGCATGGGAACTGCCCATGCTTGGCAAGCCCCAATACTCGTGCATCGTTTTGGTCGTCCCAAGCCCTGGGGGCAGACTCGCGGAACATCTGCAGGCTAGCCCTCGGCGCCATCCCATACCACCTCCTTGCAAGGTGTGGTGTGAATCGCGTGCCAAACTGGTTTCAGCTATCCCCCCACCTGGTGAGCCCACCTCCACCCGTGACCGTGTGAATCAAGGTTGACTGCGGCCGCTTCCAAGGAATGTGTATCGACTATTGCAGCCCACAGACATGTACCAAGTATATTTTGAACCCCATGCATGCAGATAACTTCATTTGAGGGCAATTCCCTTCCCTTGCATCCCCCGCCGAAGGACTCGAAAACGTGGCTTGACTCATTGTTGACTCATGTGCACCAACTCGTTTCAAAAATTGGGCGCCTCACGCACACAGATCAATTGCTTCAAACTGCAGTACAAGGCTTCAATTACAAAACATATCCGTATCCTCGCCCAGCCTCACCATTCTCGTTGTTGAGGCCGCTGTCCAACAGCAAAGCTGCACCGACGTGCGACATCGTGATCGGGATTTCATTGTTGAGCTCAACGTCTCACCATCTCTTAGTGCGCCTGACGCTGCTGTGCACCAGACACAGCGTCCCGCGGTCTAGGAGGCGATGGCAGCCCTCACTAGCGAAGCCACGGGATTGATTAAGGAAATGATCAACGCGGACGGTGACCTGCCGAGCTATAATGTGAGTGGGGGGTCACGGCGGCACACTGAGCTTGGGGCGCCGTGCTACGCATCAGAGCGCACTGCTCATGCTCCGCACGTGGCATCAGCCGCCTCCATGCTGCGCGTTGCGCTGCGTTGCAGGAGGACCTTGTCACGCGGACGATCGGGATGACCAACGACTACAGCGTAGCGCTCAACCGAATCATGAGGTGCGGGCGGTACTGCTGTTTGTGCTGGGCATGGCTGCATGGGCTGTCAGGTCAGCAGAGCCAGCTGATCGAGGCCAGCTGCAGCGACACTTGCATCAACGGGAAGCCCCGAGGCATCTCTATTGACTCTCCTGCCACTGGTCGTTTGGCGACACCCCATGCGCAGAGAAGCAAAGGCGCAGCAAGAGGAGGAGCAGGGCGACCGCGACGGGCAGGCGGGCACCAGCGGGCGGGCGGCAGCAGGAGGGGGCAAGGACCTCGACTGGAGCCGGTACCCAGAGGCGGCAGCAGCGGTGGTGATCTACCACGAGTTGATAATGAAGATCAAGCGGATACTGCTCACCTATGTGTGAGTGGACGCTATGATCGGGTGGGGCCAGCTGCAGTGCGGACGGGCGCCGGAGCGACACGGGGGCTGCCGCAGGGCAGCGCCATGGGTCGAGCAGTGGGCTGCGCTCGCACTCGCATGGCGCTAATCTTTACAGCACACATGAACGGCGCATCAACAACCCTGTACCTTCCTTGAAAAGGGCATGCCAGAACGTGGCGCGCTCTTACCACTTGTATTGAATCCATCGCCGCAACCCGCGCCCCTATATGCGCCGCAGCAAGATGCGGGCCGACGTGATCTGCAGCATGCGCTGGGAGCAGCGGCGAAACCCCAAAGACATCGACGTCACCACAGAGCGCGACGTGAGTGCTGCTCGTGTGCGGCCCTGGTTGGCACCTTCTGGACTTGTCATGGGCCCCTGAAGCGGCATATGCCCCCCCCCCCCTTTCAGCCCTGCCCACGCCGCACCCCTCC
>NW_014012402.1:5189-7427 GCF_000611645.1 Monoraphidium neglectum
CCCCGCCGCCCCGCCGCTGCCGCATCGTACGCCCCAAACGCCGCAGTTTGCTGACGCGTACGACCGGGCGCTCAACAACTACATGGGCTTCGGGGAGGCCGGCGTGCAGATGGACCTCACAACGGTGCGCAGAAACGCGCCAGGTTGGGTGACACCGCGGAAACACGCCTTCCAGGCCGCGTGCTGCCCTCGACCCTGCCCCGCGGCGCGACACCCTGCTGAGCCATGCCTCCCACCGCACATGCGCTCCGCCGTGCGGCCCCCAGGACCTGCACCCCCCCAAGGACGCGTGCGTCAAGGTTCGTGTCCTCAAGAGCCACGGCAGCATGGCCCTCAGCCACTCGGCCAAGGTCAGCCTGATCAAGGGGTCGGTGCACAACATGCAGTGCAGCGAGGCGGAGCCCCTGATCAGGAAGGGCGTGCTGCAGGTGCTCGATGCCAACTGCTGAGGGGTTGGACAGCTGGTGCAAGGCAGCAGCTGTGGCAAGCGGCCGTGGCTTCAGGGTGCTGCCATCTGGCTTTCAAATTTTTGCTTCCTGTGCAGATTACCATCAAAGACTTTCTACCTGACCCCCCTATACACAACCCATCCAAAGCTGTCCTGTCTTGTGTCCTGCTGTTTCATGTATTTGTTGCCTCTTTACTACTTTTTGTGATACCACACGGCCGTTCTCGGCGATGTAACGTGTTTGCGCAGGCAAATGTGTCTTTTCCCAGGGTTTAGGGACAATTGTCAAATGGATGACCCTGATTTGGGCGGCAGCTGCGAAAGAAGGAGAGACAAGTGATATTCAAAGTCACCGAAGCGTTGACAACCAGGCAGCTGGAATGAAGCTGCTTGCTGTGCAATGCTGAGGATGCGCGCGCAGGCGGACTAGGGTTGAGGACCGAGGTCATGCCATGCTGAGCAAGTGTGCACACCCCTCACCATCCTGGGCCACAACATGATGCAACAAAACAGGGTGAGTACAAGTCATGGTTTGGTGGTGGCGAGAGCCACCGTTTTGGGGGGTTAGCGAGTGCCGCAGCACTGGCAAAGGCGTGGTGCGCCATTTACTCGGCCTCGTCCTTGCCCTTCTTGCCCTTGGTCTTGGGCAGCAGCACGCCGTGGATGTTGGGCAGCACGCCGCCGGACGCGATGGTCACGCCGCCCAGCAGCTTGGACAGCTCCTCGTCGTTGCGGATGGCCAGCTGGATGTGGCGGGGCACGATCCGGTTCTTCTTGTTGTCGCGCGCGGCGTTGCCCGACAGCTCCAGCACCTCGGCGGCGAGGTACTCAAGCACGGCGGCCAGGTAGACGGGCGCGCCGGCACCGACACGGGTGGCATACCGGCCCTTCTTCAGGTAGCGGGCGATACGGCCCACGGGGAACTGCAGCCCTGTTGGGTTGGGTTTGAATGGTTGAGTGTCAGCGAAAAAGGCGCCAGCAGCATGCAGTATGGCCACCCCAAGGGGTCGCCGGTTCTGCCGCTGCGCGTTGCCCCGCCTCATGCCCGAAATCAACAATGGCCGTGGTGCCGCCGCCCACGCCCTGCAGACTGCACAGCGAGTCTCAGGCCATCTGATTAAGGTCCTCACCGGCCTTGGAGCTGCGGGACACGGGCTTCTTGCCCGACTTGCCCTTGCCGCGGCCAGACATGGTGTTCAAGACGACTGGAGGTGGTTGCGAGGGGTGTCAAGAGTGCGAGAGATAGCTTGTATGAGCTGGATGTGGAGCTCGGGGTGTTTTGAACGGACTTCGAGGGCTCAGGCGCCCCAGCTTCGTGCTGCCTTCCCTCGCGGGGCTCTGAGCTCGGTGGGCAGCTGTCCGAAGCTGCTGCTCTCAAATTTCCACCCCATAAAGGACCTGCTTGCCACGATCCGGTTCACACACGCTTCAAACACACCCGGCTCGTTCAACCTCAACACCAGTCAGCAACCATGGCCCCCAAGGTCGGCGAGAAGGGTCCCGCTAAGAAGGGCCCGGCCAAGAAGGCCGCGGACGGCAAGGCCAAGAAGAAGAAGGTCTCCAAGGCCGAGACCTACAAGATCTACATCTACAGTGAGCGCTCGTCGGGGGTCCGGGGTTGGCCGCGGGTCGAGCGGCGTGTGGGATTGTTGCTCAACAACAGCTCGTGCGTCTGCTTGACAGCAGCGGGCAGTGGTTGTCTTGTGTAATTGGAACTGCCCGCCACTCCCATACGTCTTTGTGCATGATCTAACCCCTTCTGTTGCACAACCCTCATGCATCAAACCACT
>NW_014012402.1:8262-15443 GCF_000611645.1 Monoraphidium neglectum
AAGCGCCTTGCTCTGCTTTGGGGGCCTTTGCGGGGCCCCTCAGCATAACACCACAAAACGGTGGCTCTTGCCACCACCAAACCATGATCTCAGGCTGAAAACCCCAGCTCAGATTCCAGCGACTCTCCTTCAGGCCAGTTTCCCATTTTCAATTGGCTGGCATATCAGATAAGCGATCATGTCAGCACGGGGAAAGCTGTATTGTACTGCGCTGTCAGCAGAAGTCAGTAATGCTATCAAATCACAGTTGCCCGCTTTAGCCGCCCAACAAGGTCCCCTTCATTGACATCACCCTTAACTCGCCCACCACCGCCCTCGTTGCAGCGCCTGCTCCCCTGATCTGTTCTGGGACCCACATTACATACATCCATGCTGCGGTAATCCCCTCCCAAGCTTTTGTATTGCTTGGAGGCAAACCGTCCTCCAAGGCCACGGCAAAACTTGCAGCTGCGATAGCTACACGTGTGCTCAGCGGTCGAGCTACTTCTGGACCAAGGGCTGTTGACCCTGCTTGATGCGCGCGCGGTTGACAAGGCACGCCTTCTTCATTCTCGGGTGTAAGCATCTGTGGTAGACCGGGGTGGGCAGGAAAGCGGGGTTGCGACAATGCACATTGCCGGATGCGACTGAGTCACCAGCATGCCCCTACTTAAGTCAGCTTGAACGCATACAAATGTTGCCACATACACGATGAAAGTCGCAGCGGGGACGCAGCCGACAGCGGGCGGGCTCACGTCTTGCAGTTGCCACCTGCGCACAAAGGGGAGTGCGGGCACGGTGATTTGCAACACTGTACACCCCACACAGACATCACATGGATTGTGCTGGGATCCACAAGAGCCCGCCGCAACCTTGTGTGCGTGCACAATAGATGAAGGGTTCGCTCGGACCCGCAAGCCAGAGCTGCTCACATTTTGGGGTCTTGGCGCTCGCGGCCCATCTGCGCCGCTTCCCCTCGGCCCGCCACAGCCACGGCCCGGTCTCGTCCTTCCTTTGTTCTTTGTTGGTGCGGGGCCGGCCGGCCTGGGTGGTGCCCAGCAGAGGGCCCGCCGCACCTGCTTCAACCGCCCGGCCCGCCGTCGCCCCTGTCGTCCGCTGGGCTGAGCGCGCGGCGCCACCCGCCCCTCCCGCCGCGGCGGCTGCGAGCTCGCGGAGCCGCCGCAGCCGCCGCAGCTTAGCCGCGCCCGGCGAGGAGCCGTGCAGCTGGCGCCGCGACAGCAGCAGCCAGCGCGCGGCGCTGACTACGACACCCAGCTCTTGCGCCAGCGGCGCCCGCAGGGCCCCCTCGCCGGCGGGGCCTCCAGCCTTGCTTCGCTCGTGTGCTGCTTGGCCCTCCGGGCCTACCGCGCGTGCGGCCGCCCCCCAACAGGTGTCCAAATTGCAGCCCGCCGCCGGGCTCAGCGCCTGGTCAGCTCTTGCCTCAAGATCGGAGTAATCTGAGGAAGCCTCCACCATGCTCGCGTTAGGGTCAGCCGCAGCCCTGCGCATGCGGCGCGCCTGCCGGCGCTCCTGGCGGCACGCCTCCACCTGTTCAGCAAACAGGCCCGCGGGGCCGCTCGCGCGCGAGAGCAGCGCGAGCGCTCCGATGGGGTCCGCGGCGGCGCCGCGCGCCAGCAGGGTCGCCGCGCGCGCGGCGCCGGCGCCGGCGCCGCTGAGCAAGCCGCACAGCCGGGTGCAGGGCCAGTCGAATGTGTCAAGCGCTGCAGCTGCGAATCCTGTGACGATGGCTGTTTCCGGATAAACCTCTTTGCCCCGTTGCCCCCCACGCTGCTGCTCCTGTGGTGTCTGCTCTTGCGCTTGCTGCTGCTGCTGCCGCTGCTGCTGCTGCTGCTGCTGCCGCCGCCGCTGCTGCTGCTGCTGCTGCTGCTGCTGCTGCTGCTGCTGCTGCTGCTGCTGCTGCTGCTGCTGCTGCCTACTCAGCTGCTCGTTCTGCTGCCCTTCTTTTGGTCCCTTCCGCAATGTGTGCAGCTCCTCCTCCCGCCACCCACTTGGTTGCGCCTGGCGCGCCCATTCTTGCAGCTGCTCTGTGCCACCACGCCCATCCACAGATGCTGCTCCATCGCCCGCTGCCGTACTGGCTGCAGCCTGCCCGTCCAACTCCCCTTCCTCCCCTTCCTGCTCCTCCTCCTCCTCATCGTCAGCACAACACCGCCTGCGCTGCTTGCAAGGCTGAGATTCCGCCCCTGCCGCTGCGCCGCCGCCGGCCTGCCGCACCGGCGTTCCCGCCTCCGAGCCCCACTCGAGCGCCGCCAGCGCCGCCTCCGCGCGCTCCACGGCCGCCGCGGCCGCGCCGTACGACGGCAGCGCGCCGCCCATACGGCGCCGTTCGCGCGCGGCGCCCTCCGCAACGTCGAGAGCGCGCGCGGCGCGCGCGGTTGGCGGCAGGGCGTCCTCCAAGGGGGCCAGGAATACGTCATAGGCCGCCTCCACCAGCGGCGCCAGGGCCTCGTCCCCCTGCAGCTCCTCCGCCAGGTCCTCCCAGCCGCCCTCCTCGCTGCACACGCCGCGGCGGCGGCCGCGGGCCATGACCTGGGCCGGGGAGCCAGGGGCGCGGAGGCGCGTGTGAGCGCGTGTGAGCGCGTGTGAGCGCGGCGAGGGTCTGATGTGCACCAAGGACGGGGCTTTCTCGTGCACAAACGCGGCCGGCGTCGCCATGCGGGCGGTGGACGGGGCGGGTCACGAGCATGTTGAGGCGCGGAAGACGGGCGAATGTCGCGACCAACAAGGGCATCGCCCTTTTTGAGCTCCCAAGAAGCCTCTTTTGCGCTCCACGAGCCCTACAAACCGCGCCCGGAACCTATCCACACAGCCCCCCCCCCACCAAGCTCCACAACTTCTTGAGCTCCAGCGCCGGCGCGCGCGCCGACAGCCGCGGCACCTGCACCCTGCAGCCCAGGAACGCCCCCAGCCTGCTGCGCCACTGCGCCTCTTCTTTGCTCACGGGCAGAGGCGGCGCCGGCGGCAGCGGCGGCGGCGGCGGCGCTGCCGGCGACGGTGAGCGCGCACCAGCGGCCGCCGTTCGCGCCGCCGGCGCCGGCGTTGGCGTCGCCGGCCCTGGGGCGTCCCGGTGCTGTGCGGCGGCGGCGTGGCGGCCGGGCGGCGTCTCTTTGGAGGCGTCGAGGCTGCGGCGCAGCAGCCTGCCGTGAGCGGCGGGCGGCTGCGATTTTGCATGGGTGGGACCGGGTCACACAGCAGCAGCCATGAGTGACGGGATGCGCGCACATTGGGCTACACGGGTCTCATAAACCCAAGCACACGCAGCGATTTCACATGTCCCCCTCATCACGAAGCCCAGCGGCGGCGTTGCTCACCGGGCCGCCAGGGCTATGGCCGATGTCGCCCTTACCCCCACCACCATCCCCACGCCCGCCCCCGCCGCCGCCGCCGCCGCCGCCGATGCCGCTGTCGCCTTCAAGGCCCCGCCCGATTGCGCGCCACGCCGCACTCGTCGCCCAGCCCACCGGGACGCCCCCTAAGGTGCCCACCACCGCCGGTGCCGCGCCCGGCCGCAGCCGCGCGCGCGCCTCTGCGTCCCGCACGGCCGCCCCCGGGTCCCGCGCCCCCTCCGGCAGGTGCGCGGCGTTGTGGCGCGCCGCCGCCGTCAGCAGGCGCGTGTGGCCTTGGGAGCGCATGTCGATGCGGGGGCCTGCGGGATCCGTCGGGTAGCCGGCAGGCAGCTGCACAAAGTCCTGCGGCATGCGCCAGCCCAGCACCCCGCCGCCGTCGTCTTTGCCGCTGTCACTCAATGACCCTCGCGTAGCCTCGGGCGCCTGGTTGTCGTCATAGCTGCCGCATGCGCCTGGTGCGACTGGAAGCGGCCCAGAGCCATGCGTGTGGCTGCCCTGCTGCGGCCGCCGCTCGCTCGGTATCACCCGCACCGGCGCAAGCTGCTTCCGCCGCCGCGAGCGCGCCCTCGCTGGCTGGCGGCCGACGGCGTCTGTGCACTGGGCGCGGGGCACAATGCAGCTTGCATCCTCCTCTGACAGCTCGAACCGCTGTCTCAGCCGCTGCAACTGCTGCTGGCGCTGCCGCTGCGGCTGCTCCTGGCCGTGCTTGTGGTGCGGCTGATGCGGTTGCAGCTGCCCTGTATGCAAGCTCTCCTCCTCCTCCTCCTCCTCCCCCTCCTCCTCCTCACTTCCCTCCTCCTCTTCCTCTTCCTCCTTGTAATTTGAAACCGACGATGCGTCTGCCTCCCACCCACCAGCCAGGTCTGCCCTCTGCAGCGGCAGCATTGGTGCCAGGGCCGGCCTCGGCCGCCCCTGTGGCCCCTCCTGCCTCACGGCTGGCGCCGCCCGCGGCGCGGGAGTGGCGACGCCGGCCGCTTTGAGACGCTTGGGCGCTGGCTCAGGCTGGCACCGCTCGCCAGAGGGGCGCTCAATGTTTCCGGCCTGCCGCGTGCCCCCATGGCTTGGCTCATCAGTCCCACTGGCAGGCTGGTGCACGGTCACACTGCTGCGCTCGGGGGGCTGGGCAGGGACGGAGGGCGCCTGCCGCGGCGTACCCATGGATGCTGCTGGGGCCGATGTTGGGCTCGCGCCTGCGCCGGCGTCCTTGCTGTCTGCAGGGGCCATGGGGCGGAGGCGCTGTGCACGCCCTGCCGCGCCTCGGGTACGGCACAAACTAGGACGACGCCCTACACCTGGTATGGGTAACGAATGCGCTTGATGCTACAGCGCGTCAGCCTATAATCAAGATGTGCTCGCCTCTAGTCCATTCTCTAATTCTCGGAGATCTGGACATCAGACGTACGTGTGTGCGGGGCAGCGTGCTAGGATCCAATGATCATCAGGTTTATACGCCTTGATCAAAATAACATAAGAAGCAAACTAGCCTCAAGAGCTCGTCCCAGAAACTCACGCTTAGTGACGGCATCGCCGAGCGGCTGCCTGTGCCTGTCATCCAGAGGACACTGCTGCTGCTCATGACAAACATCCTCTGCTCCGAAAGCATGGCTCCCAGGAGTTGCCTTGCCGCCACTAGAGTAGACGTTCAGAACTGACTGGCAGCTGTATCAAACCGATACTGACGCGCCCCAGCAGAGCTGAGCGAGCGGCAGGAACGAACCCTTCAGCCTGACTAGAACTGTCCCTTGACGATAGATGGGGCCTGTCGTACCGCCGTGCTGCAAGGAGCGGCCTGACTAGAACTGTCCCTTGATGATAGATAGGTCCTGTCGTACCGCTGTGCTGCAAGGTGCGGCCAGGCAAGGGCACCCCGCAGACTGTTTTGCCGCGTGCAAGTGCCCTGCGACTAAAAATAAACGAATAACCCATGCGTCCCAGCCACGCTTGACGCACACGCTAGCACAGCAGCAGCCACTGCCGATGCGGCCGCTGGCTTTGCCGTAATGGGCGGTCACATATTGCGGGTCAAGCGATGGTTGTGACCAATTGCCAAAACAACAGCAAGAGCAGCAGCTCTGTCGTCCGTCCAGAGCGCAGAGGCACTCGTGCACCCAGGTCAAGGGCGTTGCTTCTCCCCAACAGCACCCCTGAGCAAATTACATTGACCCCTGCTCAAATGCAGATCTTCCAATGCTTGCTTGTGACAGCGACCACCGCTGTGGCATACATACAGGTAGCACGGCAGTTGTTGTATCCTTGTTATGCTTTATTCCTGCACTGGACGTGCTGGCGCCCCAAGCAAGTCCTGTGAGATCAAAGCCAAGCTGAGGGTTGCCCCCTCAGCATTATTGGGTGCACAGCAGACCCACGCACGTTTGAAGTGTTGTGCGCCCCCCTGCGTTTTCAGAAGTGCTCAAGGCAGGTGCAACCACACCGCTGCTGCACAGTGGGTAAATTGTGCACCCCAATTGTGCACTAGCCTTCCATGCGGCAGGCCCGTGGCGGAATGAGCCCCGGTCTGCTGTCGAGCAGGTCTGCATGCACATCATCCTCTCTTCGGCACACACAGGCCACCCTCTCCTTTTTTTAACCAGTGATGTTTACAGGGTATCAGCTTCCTTTCTCTGCACATCCACAACTGTCATCTACGCTTGCCTTGCCACCAGCCTACCAAAGTAGCCCCGCACAGGAAACAGTGTCATGGTTTGGTGGTGGCGAGAGCCACCGTTTTGGGGTTTTGTATGCGTGTGCGCCCAACAAGGGGCGTCACAGCAGCAGCAGCTGGGAGGCCGCTTAACCGCCGAAGCCGTAGAGGGTGCGGCCCTGGCGCTTGAGCGCATAGACAACGTCCATGGCCGTCACGGTCTTACGGCGCGCGTGCTCGGTGTAGGTCACGGCGTCGCGCACCACGTTCTCAAGGAACACCTTGAGCACGCCACGGGTCTCCTCGTAGATGAGGCCGCTGATGCGCTTGACACCACCCCTGGAGATTGTTGGAGGGTGGGTGGGTATGAGAGAGTGAGGACAAGGAGAAAGTGCTGAAGTGCAGCGAGCAGCACCACCACAGACAGCAGCTGCGCAAGTCAACAATGCGCCACTGCCCAAACCCCAACTGGCTAACCCAACCAGCACCATGCCCC
This sequence comes from Monoraphidium neglectum, assembly GCF_000611645.1. Lineage (NCBI taxonomy): Eukaryota > Viridiplantae > Chlorophyta > Chlorophyceae > Sphaeropleales > Selenastraceae > Monoraphidium > Monoraphidium neglectum. Next base: position 14,747 of record NW_014012402.1, read on the forward strand.
ACACCTGCGTGCCAGGCGGCGGATGGCGGGCTTGGTGATGCCCTGGATGTTGTCACGCAGCACCTTGCGGTGGCGCTTGGCACCACCCTTGCCGAGGCCCTTGCCGCCCTTGCCGCGTCCAGACATGTTTGCCGGTTGTTGTTGAGTTGGGTGTGCTGTGCCACAGCAGTGAGTGTTGTGGCTGGCTCTGGGCGAACAAACGGCTTTTGAAGGGCGCCATGGAGCAACGAACGAGCCCAGCTTCGTGCTGCCTTCGCGCCCCTGAGCCAGCTACCCGCGAGTTTCGTCCTCTGCCGTCCGAGCGAGGGAAAGCATATGGAAGCTGGGTATGCTTGCACGATGTTGATAAGCATCGCCGTTGCATATCGGCAGCTCACAAGCAACCTCCAGTACCCTCTGCTCATCGATCCGAGAAGCAACAACAGCATCAGCCAGCATGGCCCGCACCAAGCAGACTGCCCGCAAGTCCACCGGCGGCAAGGCGCCCCGCAAGCAGCTGGCCACCAAGGTGCGCAGCCGTGATGCTGTGGGGTCCATGCGGAAAGGGCTGGAGCTGGGCGAGCGGTCTGAGCCAGCGCTGTTGTTGAGCAGCAGCGCTGCTGCGCACCCAGGCACCATCACGCCTGCTGCATTTCACGCCGTCACCTCCCTCACAACCCCCTCTATGACAACCCTGCCCAACCATCCGCCAGGCCGC
>NW_014012402.1:16019-17316 GCF_000611645.1 Monoraphidium neglectum
GACGCGCACGCACCTCCCCGTGTGTGACTGCGCCTCGCGACACCCTCGCGTGGCGTTTCAAAACCCAAAAACGGTGGCTCTCGCCACCACCACACCATGATACTGTAGAGAGTTGAGGTCTGTTTTGGGGCCGCGCAATCCAGCAGGATGCCCCTTGTCCATCCATAACCATGTTTCTGGCCTGGGCATGCCGATGGTGGCGCGTGTCTGTGCTGCCAGATGGGACCCAGCACCAAGCCGCGGGTTACTCATGACACAAGCGACGGCAGCCGAGCCTGCAGCGCCCTGGCAGACCGCTGCTTCGCCGCCGCCGCCCGCCGCTGCGCCGCCTGCCCCCCGCTGCCGTCCGCACCGCCGCCGCTGCTGTCCCCCAGCTGCTCCCGCACCCGGCACGGCAGCCCGACGCAAACCCCTCCCGCAGCGCCGCCGCCGCCGCCGATGTCGGGCACCTCCGCCGTCGCCACAGGCGCCGCCGGCTGCCTGCTGCCCGGCTGGTAGCGCAGCCACGCGCCGCCTCCCTGCGCCGCCGTCCCCCCGCCCTGCTGCACGTACACCGTCGGCACCGCGCGCCGCGCCTCGCGCCGCAGGCGCGCCATCAGCTGGCGGCAGTCGGAGCGCAGCACCGCGTTGCAGCCCTCGCGGAGGGAGGTCTGGGTGCGGAAGTCTGCGATGATGGCGCGCAGCCTGTCGCGCAGGCGCGGGACAGCCATGCCGCCGGGGATCTTTGACACTACGAGGAGGGGGTTGACGTTGCCCCCGATATGGTCCAGCAGCTGCCCTGGGGCCCGGGAGTGAGTGAGTAAGTGTATGTGTTTTGTTGATCGTTTGCACGAGTGCTTGGGCCAACGGCGTGTGTGTGTGTGTGTGTGTGTGTGTGTGTGTGTGATTTTGGTGGGGGTGGGGGGATTGCAGGTCACAGCGGGGTCAGGTCAGCAGGGTCAGGAAGGCGATGGCGGGGGTTGAGGGCGTTCGAAGGCCCTTGATCTGCTGGGCCCCCCCGGAGGCGCCCGCGCAAACACAGGGGTCCGCGCCCCCGCTTCAGCTCGCGGCACGCGCCGCACGTCAAGGCAGGTTTGCGGCTCCGCCGCCGCGGCGAGCGTCCGCAACAGACCATGCATCAGTATCCCCCTCTTGACGCTCATGCATCCACACGCGTCCACGTCCCAATCTGACACCCCCCCCCTGCAACAGCCCCCACGCGCCTCAGGCCCTCCCCCAGGGCCCCCCCGAACGGGTCGCCCCCAACCCCCCATTCCGCACCCGTCGTCTCCGGCCCCCTGAGCGCCCAGCCGATGAG
>NW_014012401.1:0-11546 GCF_000611645.1 Monoraphidium neglectum
AGCGTGCCCAGCGCGCCGCCCTTCCCCGCCTCCTCAAGCAGATGCTGCGCCGCGCCGCCCGCGCCGCGGCCCGCGGCGGCCGCGGCGAAGGCGGCGCCGCCGGGCGACGCGGGGCTTGCGGCGGCGAGGGGGCTGCCGGGGCTGGCGGCGGCGTCCTTCAGCAGTCCCCAGGCGAGCAGCAGCGCCGCGTGGGGGCCGCTCTGGGCGGAAGTGCCTGCGGTCGCGGCCGCGGCGGCGGCCGGGTTGGACAGGGCGGCGGCGGCGTGGAGGAGCAGGGGGTTTCAAGTTGTTGAGGACCGGCGACGCGATGCGTTCGGCAGCCGCCTAGATGAGGACAGCACGCCCCTCAGCTGCTTGAAAAGAGCAAAACGCGCATCATAAACACCACCACCATCAACCACGCCGGTTCTTGGCCATCATCAAATGCCACCCCGCGACACGCGCCAGCTCAGCGCACCCGTTGCCGGCGGCACGATCGCCGCCGCCAGATCTGCGTCCGCCGCCAGCCGCCGCGCCCCCGCCGCGCCGCCGCCGCTGCCACCAATCGCCCCTACCGCCTCCTGCCGCGGCGGCGGCGCGAGCGCCGCGACGGCCGAAAGCAGCACGAGGTACTCCTGCCGCTGCAGCGCGTGCGGCGGGCGCGGCCCGGCTGCGCGGACGCGCGCATGGCTGGCGTTGACCTGTTTGACCAGCTGCGAGACCGTCGCCGGCTCGAGCGCGCCCGGCGGCGTGAGCAGCACGGCGTACAGCAGCGCGCGCGCGAGGGCCGTGCGCTCGAGCTGCAGCATCGCGCCGCGCGGGGCGGCCGCGTTGGTGTGGGGGTCTAGTGCAACGGGCAGCGCGGAGCCGGGCGCCTCCAGGCTCGTGTCCTGTCGGTTGCGGGGGCGGCAGAGGAAAGCGTGCAGCGTGTTTGTGGCCCGCGAGGCGTGCCGGGGGCCGTCGGGCAGCCGCCACCGCCAGCTTCGCTGTCAGCTGCACCGCAAGCCCGAGCCAACGCCAAGTTTCTGATTGTTCTAAAACGATTCCTTGTTACGCCACCCATGGCAGCCACAAGGCCCCGCACTCGTCGAGCGCCCCGGCTCCGCTGTTTTCTGGTAAAACGACTGATGGGACAGCCCAGGACCTGGGCGGCCGCCGCCAGCTGCCACTCCCGGCCAATCGACTAGCCATCGCCCCACCCAACCGAACGAGCGGCAACAGCTGCTCGTCATTCAGCAGCAATCACCCCCGCCCCCGCACCTGCAGGACGTCCAAGATGGATCCGATCAGCGCGTTGCGCTGCGCCCCCGCAGGCCCGCCCGGCGCCGCCTCTTTGGCTCCGAGCAGCTCAGCGTTGAACGCCGCCACCGCCGCCAGCAGCGGCGGCGCCGAGGCCGCCGCGGCGTCCCCCGCACCGTCGTCCGCGCCGCCGCCGTCGGGCGCCAGGGCGGCGGCATTGAAGAGCTGCAGGGACAGCAGGCGCGCCAGGGACTGCGCGGCGGCGAGCCGCTCCCGCAGGTAGACGCCCAGGGCAGCCTCTGCTGTGTACACCCCCAGCTGCGAGGCAGTTGGAGGCGTGGCAGGCGGCGTGTTCGCGTTTGCAATGACCCCATGGTCGGCGCACCCACGTGCCGCAGGTACCGCCCCGGCTCGTATTCCACGCCCTCTCCCCGGCCCCAGGGCTTGTGCTGCCGAGTGGGGCGTGCCAGCCGCCTGAACCCGCATTATAGCGTGTTGCGCACCTCCTGCGCTGCAGTGAGGAGCTCCACGCAGTACACCTCATCAAGCTTTAGCTCCTGTGACAGCAGCAGCGCCTACAGGGAGGACAGACGCATGGGCGCGCACGGGATGCACTCAGCATGCAGCAACCTGAGGCACACGGTGTGTGGGGGCCGAGGCCGCAAACCAGCTGCCTGCTGAGGGACCCCATGGCGGCACGCGTTGGGAAGCGCCTTGCCAGCGACGGTGAGGGGCGGCCCGCGCCAGCGCAAGTGGGTCGAGCGCCAGCGGCGCATAATCCCATTGGCCCCTGCCATTGAACGGGCACCGCTCGCTGGGCAGACGACAAGGGGTGACAGCCACTGCTCCTTCCCTTCCCTCACGGCGTCAACGGGGATGGCCAGCACGCACCAACTTCTGGTCCGGCTCCGGGTCCAGCAGCACCTCCCCATACAGCGGGGTGACCACGCGGCCTGACTGCACCTGCCGCCAGCCCTCCTCGCTAGGGCCCTGGTGGGGCGCATGGCGAAGCGACGGCGGTGGTCGTGGGCGGCGGGCGGCGGGCGGCAAAGGGCAGCTATGTGGCGGCACACCGCTGGTTTACCATGCACTACCCTCCCAAAGATCCATTCATACGATCAGGGGGACACAGGAGGTTCTCCTGCCTTCAATGACACTTGATCTGGCGATCCCGACTGCAGTTCACCGTGGCACAACAAGTACACTCATTATAACGTATAATCACACCTTAAATTTCAGCAGGTGCACCAGCCTGTCGGCGAAGGGCGCCAGAGCGATTTGCACCTCGGCAGGGGCCAGCGCTGCGCCTGGCGTAAGCCCCTGCACAAAGTTCCAAAGAGAAGCTAGATCCATGGCGCCTTGCGACTCAGATCTGTCCTTCAGATCCTGTGCAAGCTCGCAAAACTCAAGGCTCCATCGTGCTGGATTAGATTGTTACGAATCATATATTGTCAGGTTCCGCGCGGGTGGTGGACATTGCTGATTTGAGGTGGGTGAAAGGACTCAGCCGCGAGAAACGGCTGCCCAGCAGGTGTGTGCTGTGCACTGCAGCACGAGGGGGCTTGGCGCAAGGCAAGCCATAGCTGTCGCATCAGAAAGCAAGATTAGTGGCTGCATCAAGGTATGCCCAAGTGAATGCTCAACCGCTGGTTATGGAGCGATGTTCAGTCTGTTGCCCAGGAGGCGTGGTGGTTGACCCATACTAAGCCCTCCAGACCTCCAATTCAATCTGCAATTACTGGGGTAAGACCACAGAGTGCAGCCCTCCAGCCAGGAGGCGAGCGCATCACCATGTTAGTGTTGATGAAATTGGCACCTCTTGCATGGATAGTCCAAACGTGCTGCGTGGCAGTGGAGGCAACACCGACATGCAACTCAGCCTGATATCATAGCAACAGGCGGCAGCATGGGAGCCCTGAGCGACAGCAAGATTGTTGTGATAGGAGCGGGACGCCATTGCTTTGACCTTGCAGCAGCCACGCGGCAGCCTGGAAGCTGATGAAAGATGCTTGATTTCGAAAAGGCAGCTGTCCACCATCTCCACCGTCGCCTCACCACCAATACCACCACCAGCAGCAATCAACTACATCAACGCATGCACCACCAGCGGTCGTCAACCTCACCCAGCCAGGACCCCAGCATGCAAGCCACGTCAGCCGGACGAGCACTGCAGGGCTTTGAGGGGTTAAATTACATGGACGCTCCTGGTGCCGCGCCACGGCAGGGTGGGTTGCGCCTGAGGGGCCGTGCGGTGCGTGCTCGCGTTCAGCACGGGGTGACGCACGTGCGCCCCAAACAAATCCGTGCCGTGCATGCGCAGCATGCCAGACGTGCCGGTCAGCTGCAGCCACAGCAGTGCGGGGAGAGGGCCGCAGCCGAGCCTGGAGCGCAGGCGCGAGCCGTGTCAGCTGCGCGCAATGGGTTGGGCTGTTCCAGGATACCGCCTGGGCTTGAGAAATAAGCCATGTTTGCAATCAAATAACCCATTGAAGCATCTACGTGGATGTACAGGGGCCGCGGCGCATGCCACGGCTGCTGGGCGGCTTGAGATTAGAATGTAGAGAGAGTTGAAGGCTGCGTGCGGTGACGTGTAAGAGCTCAGCACACGTGACACACGAGAGCACCGGCAAGCACGTGGCACGGCCCACTTCAGGGACACAAGACCTGCACACCCCTATGACGGAAAGAGGCGCCACCTGCCGCCCGACATCGCATCTCGCAGCCATTGCAGCCCCACTGCTGGGTCTCGCTGTGGGTGGGCCTCCATCTCTGCTGCGCTGCACCCATCGCTATCTCATAGGCGAGCGATGCGCGTCATGCCCGAGCACCCCTCTCCGTCATGCGCGGGCTCCTTGCAGCCCTCGCCGCCACCGCCGCCACCGCCGCCGCAACCGCCGGCGTTGGGCTGGATGGCATGAACGCCCGGCGCACTTGGGCCGCGCCGCGGCGCTGGCCCCGCTGGGCAGAACAGCTCCCCCCGGCCGGCCGCGGCTGGCGAGTTGGGGAGGGGCCGCCGAGCAGCACACCGCCGCGCCACGCAGTGCCTGTCACTTGGCCTTTGCAGGCAGGGGGTCGATGGGGACGTCCAGGGAGGCCTCCACTTTCTGGATGAAGTCGATGGCCTCCTGCACGGTGGGCTTGACCACCTGATGGGGGGAGAGACGCGTTGGGGGCAGCGGTGAAAAGCGGCCGTCAGCGGGCAGGCTGAAATGCACTCTTCTGTGGCCCTCAAGCGGGCGACACAACAAGCTTCGCGCGCCACGGTCCCAGGCACTGCCAAGCCGGCACAAGCCGGGGTGAGGGGCACTCTTTTGATGTCCGTCGAGCCCGGGAGCGGCGGCGCGGGGCGGTGTGGGGCCGCGTGGCGACGCACCATGATCTCGCAGATCCAGGTGGGCAGGCCGTCCTCCACGCACACCACCTTGCTGCCGGCCTAGGGCCAAGGGAGGAGGGGGATGAGTCCGCACGACCAGAGAGATGCGTCAGGCGGCCGGAGGGGAGGACGCCGCGGCGCCCCTCCGCCACTCGAACAGGGGGGCGTTGTCGGGCGCGCCAGCAGCCCCGTTTCGCACGGGAAGACGCGCGTGCGCGCGGGACGCGGGCGAGACGCGCCGGCCGCCCCCTCACCGGCACGAGCGGCCGTGCGTAGAGCACGTCCGGGTGGTTGGCCCACGGCTCCAGGAAGCCGAAGTCCCGGATGACGCCGGACTTCTTGGCGTTGATGGAGTACTCGGCCATCTGCACCAGCGGCCGCTTGGCCACCGGGGGGCGCGCGGGGATGCCGACCGACGTCATCAGGTGCTCCTCCACCAGGTCGACGCCCCACACCAGCAGGTTGGTGTCCCTTGGGGGTGGGGGAGGGGGGTGATGGTTGCAGCGCGTGCGCGCGTGTGTGTGTGTGTGTGTGTGTGTGTGTGTGTGTGTGTGTGTGTGTGTGTGTGTGTGTGTGCGTGCGCGTGTATGCATGTGTGTGCGTGTGTGTGCGCGTGTGCATGCGCGTGTGTGGCTTTGTACGTGGTATTTTGTGTGCATGTGGGCGCGCACACATGCAGGGTTGCACGCTCAATTGTGTGCATGGGAGCGCGTGGTTTGGGGGGTTTTGTGCACGTGATCGCGAATGGAGTGCAGGCCTCACCGAGGCCAGTTTTGAACCCCAAAACCGCAGCAACCACCTTGCAATTTGGCCCCCTGCTGCTTTCGCGCATCCACAACCAACTGCGGCCTGCACGCTGTAGATGTCAGCTCTGCACCTCTCCAAACACCCCGGCCCCCTCCCCACATGTCAACCCGTTGGAGCAGCCTGTGCGCCGGACCCACACCCGAGCACCCACCCATCCACCCCCACCTCCCCCCGCGCGCGCGGGCCGCGCCCACCTGACGGGCCCTCCCCCCATGCGGCAGTTGACCTCTATGAGCCGCGCCCCCCGGCTGGTGTACTTGGCCTCCACGTGGAACACGCCCAGCTTTAAGCCCATGCACTGTGCCACGGGGGCGGCAGGGGGTTTGGGGGCGACAGAGAGGACAGGGTGTGGGGTACGAGCGACGAGCGGAAAGCAAGGAGGTGGTGCAGTAGTGAGGCCGGTGATTAGTCCGGGTTCCGGGCCAAAGAATCCTGTACAGGGGGGAAGGAGCCTGGAGGTGGCGGTGCATCGCCTCCGCCTGCTGCTGGGCCGCCGTACACCCCCCTTTCCGGCAAGGATCAGAGGGGCTGGAGCTGCGGCTTTCACGCCCCTGACAAAAGCGCGCCAGGAGTCCCCTGGCGGCTCCTGAAGGCCTCGCTGCCGTCACGCAAGGCGTCTTCCCCGCCTCGGCGCACCGCGCCGGCAACCCCCACAGCGCGGCCACACCTGCACGCTCTTCACGGAGAGCTCCAGCAGCTCCTTCTGCTGCTTCCGCGGCAGGATGGAGGGGCAGTTGGAGCCCGTCTCATTGAAGTACGGCTCTGGAGGGGGGGGGTTGTGATCGGAGGGGTTTGGGGAGGCGAAGGTGCGACATGAGGGCCATGGGCAATAAAGCACAATGTGGATGGGGGCTCGGTCGCTCGGCTGTGCTATGCACACTGCTCAACGGGGCCGCGCCGCAGGACAGAACCCCAAGCCGTGCGAGGGCCGGCAGCCGGCAGCGGCGCCGCCGCGAGCTCGAGCAGCCTCCTGGCACCTGCTCCGCACAGCCGCTCACCAACTGTGGGCCAGTTGTCCGTGATGGCGCCATACACCGGGACGCCGTCGCTCATCACCAGATCGCAGTCAATCTCAGGGCCATCCAGGTACTGGAAAGGGATTGTGGATACGGTAGGCAGGCAGCCCAGTGAAGGGACGCAGCGGCTGTGCGTCAGCGCGCTGCGGTCCATTCAGGCGGCCGGCGTGGCCCTGAGCGGCATGTAAGTACCACGCCGTACGTGCGCGGCCGCAGCACGCACCCAGGGTGGCGACGGCAGGCTGCGGGAGCCCTCGGCCACACCGCTGCCGTCTGCCTGCTGCCCGCCCAGCCTCAGCTCTGGTTTGCTCACCCGGCTCTCAGCTAATGGCCCTGGGCGTGGGGAACGTGCTCGTCCCTCCGCCCCGCTCACGCTGCCTTAGGCCCCTTGCATCAACGCAGCAAACTCCCTCTACCGTCAGCCACCCAACACCCAGCCCTCCACCTCCTCCAGCACAAGATCGACCTTCAGCCTCAAGACCCCTGTCCACCTGCGCACTGCACCCCCATCCTTAAAACCAGACTCCTCAACCTCCGCCCCGCCCTCCACCTCCAGCCTCCACCATCGCCCAGCCCCTCACCTCCTCAAGCATCAGCTCCACCTTGATCCAGCTGCCCGCGTTGCCGCTGCCTGCGCCCTCCTCTTCCCCGTCCTTGCCCTCCACCAGCGCACCCGCCACCACCCTCGCGCGCGACATGTCCCGCACAACGCGCTTGTAGGCGGCGTGGAGGTCCTCCATGCTGTTCACGCGGATCACGCCGATGGAGGCCGCGCCTGGGGGGAAGGAGTGCGGGCGGCAACGAGCACTTGGCAGGTGCGCCCCCCCCCCTCGGGGCTGCTTCTGGCAGGAGTCTGCGGCCCTGCAGCCAACTACGATGCACCAATCCACCCGTGTATTCCCCCACACACCACCACACACACCGAGCTCCAAGGGGGCTCCTATCACGGGTGTCGGGGCCTCCGTCTTGACTCACCCGACACGGGCTTGATGACCGCGGGGAACCCCACGTGGTTGCCGGCCGGCTCCACGTCCTCCAGGCAGTTCACGCGCGCGTTGCGGGGCGTGGGCAGCCCCGCCGCGGCCATCGCCGCGCGCGTCAGGTACTGCGCGGCGTCGGGGTGCGCATGTGCGCAAGGGCGGGGGTGCACAGAGCACGCGGGGTGGGCTTGCTCCAAAACAGGCCAGGGGGGGCTGCCTCACCAACCTCCTGAAAGCGAATCATGAGGTGCAGCAGTGCCCAACGACCCCCTTGTAACCTCAACACACCTTGGATCAACACCCACGCACCCAAAAACACATTCACAAGACACATACGGACATACACACACACATACACGCGTGTGCACAGGCGCACACACGCACGCGCAGTACACACTTTGTCCCGCGCGGCGTCGACGGCGTCCGGCGAGTTGCTGGGCACCCCGAGCTTCTCCGCCAGCCGCGCCACCAGCGGCACCGCCATCTCGCAGAATGTGGTGATGCCGTCGAGGCCACCCAGATCTGCGGACGCCGCCTTGATGCCCTGGGGTCACCCGTCAGGGCCAGCGGCAAAAGCGGCGGGGCGCGGTGCAGGCGAGCGAGTCATGGCGTTCATGAATCGAGGCTTGTCGAGCAACGCGCTGGCTGACGGCGGGGTGCAGTGGCATGCGTACATGCAGACTCAAAAAAACGCGCAGGAACCCATCATCCGTGCTCGTTGCCGTGTTTGACCCAGCCCACGTAGGCTGGCGAGCTGCAGCTCTGCGGCCGCGCCCACGTCATGCTCCACCACGCCCCACCTCGAGGCAGTGGTCAAACACGTTCTCAGCGTCGCTGAAGTCGATGGGCACGAACTTTGAGATGACGCCCTCCCCCTCCATCAGCTGCGCCCACGAGTCCGGCGCGTCCAGCACGACGCACTTGACCCCCAACTCCGCGGCCTTCTCGAAGACAAAGCGCTTGCCGCTGTAGCCTGCACGAAAGGGGGGAACGAATGCGTCAAACAGCATGCGCAGGGAGGGCAAGCACCGTCCCCTAGGAGCTAGCGGCTGTGCACGCGGCTGGAGTGCCAAGCTGGGTGGGGAGAAGGGTTCCCATGCGTCACACACCTCCAGCAGGTCGCTCCGCCGCCGCGATTCACACACGGCTATCTGCTCCTAGCTCACCCGCGGTGATGAATGCGACCACGGCGCCCTTGAGCACGCTGCGCCGCAGCCGCCGGCCCTCAATCGTGCGCAAGCTGACCTTGTCCTGAGCGGGGGGCGCAGAGCAGAGACGGCTGCAGGTCGCGCGCAGGCGCGGCCATGACGACGGATTACCTTCGTGCGCCGCAGCCGCCCTTTGCAAGCTCCATCGCTGCTGCTCGTGGCCCAGCCAGGCCTAGCCCAGCCTCGCCGCGCTGAGAAATCGCAGCGCCCGCTCACGCATCCAGGCGGCAGCCCGGCCGATGCCGCTGCCGCAGTGCCGCCTCCATGTCGTCGCCCGCACCCAGATGCATGCGCCCATGCATGCATCGCCCACGTGCAATTGCATGCGCATGGCGCGCATGTGCGCGTCTGCTGGCCCACCTCGGGCATGGTGTGCAGCATGCCCAGTGCCGGCGACATGGGCATGGACGCCGCAATGCGCGCGCGCTGATCTTCGCTGAGACCCTTGGGCAGGGAGCCGATAACAGCGTCATAGTTCTGGGCCAGGCTGCCAGATGCGACACGCGAGAAGGAGGCCTTGTCCTGACAATCAAGGGGGGGCCAAGAGGGGTGGCGCAAGGGCAAGAAGAATCGTGCCCGTGAGCTTTGATGCAACCTGCTGGTGGCTGTGTTGCTGCGCTACCGCCATGTCGGACGGCCGCTGGGCCTGTGGCGCCGGATTTGTTTGCTTACTGATGCTGACAGCCTTGACTGGCGGTGCTTCTTGAATGGTCAATGCAGTTTGAAACCCTATCTGCAATCAGGGCCATCGAACTGTGCCACCTTGTATGCCACATCATTGGGCAGTATGAAACAACATCACACGCAAATGTACGTCCAAGCCGCAGCGGAGACGCGCGTAGCGTCGCTGCGGTGCGGTGCGGTGCAGCGCTCACCGTCCCAATGGAGAAGCTCGCCACCTCTTTCCCACCGCGCCTGTGGTAAGGATCCAATGGAAAGTCCGCCTGCGACGCCGCAGCGCAGTTTGGCTGGCGTTCGCGCAGCGCACGGCAAGCACGGGGCAAACCCTGTTAGATCGACCAGTTGCTCACCAGTGGCGTGCCATTGGGAAGCGACGTGCGGGTGGGCGCCGAGCCCACAACGGTATATGACTTCAAATCAATGCTCTCCAGGCCATCCACGAGCTCGCTGAGGTCTGGAACGGGCGTGCCATCGTCAGGAGCGTGCTGCAGGCACGGGAAGGCATAGTTGTCCAGCACCGGCCTGAAGGCGCTAGGCGGCTTGGCTGCCGGCACAGGGGCCGCGGGAGCCCCCGAAAGGGCTGCAGTCAGCGCGGACTTCTTCTGCGCCATGCTCGTGATCTGCGGGTGCTACGCCGTGCAATCTAAGCTGTGCTCCTCTGCTTAGGAGCCGATCAAGGTAGTTAGCGCGGCTGCTGGCAATGTGGCGTGGGTGTTCACGTGCTCACTGAGAAACTCTACCTTAGGAACAAGAGCACTCGCGAAGCGATACGTGCACAGGCGCGATATTCAGTAGCCAACTACATCCACTCATTGGTGGCACGAGAGTGAAGCACGTTGAGCAGGGTGCATGTGGGGCGCAAGAGTGAATAGTGCAGGGATGGGGGCGGCTGGAATCAACGTCTCATCTGCCTGCGATGTCACGGGCCTACTGCCGGGTAGGTAAGAGTTTCACACCATGCAAACTGGCACACATTCCTTCCTGGGTTGCTCAAACAGGCCTCACAACCTGCTGCCCGAGCTGTGTCACACATGTTCACCCCCCACAGCAGGGATGACGCCAGTTGGGGCACAAGGCAGTTGCCAGTGCGGGTGATGCCCCGCACTCGCCGTACATTTCCCCTAGACAGACGAAGGCAGAGCAGTTGCAAGCTCAGGTTACAGGGCAGCGGGGCGCAGCGCCCCTCGTGCTGCCGGCACGCCTTCTGCGCATCCGTTGCGAACCAAAAGGAGCAAGCAATCAGTGGCTCCGTTGCAGGTAACCCCCTTGAATCGCCATGATAATGAAACTGGGCAACGAGAACGTCAGTGGCACTGTTTAGGACGCCCCAGTCACCAAGGTACGATACAATCCTTAAAGGGTAAGTCGAGACGCGGCCCAGGCATGTTTTCGATCGATCGATGCGCGCATGCTCAGGGTCAATGACGGTTGCGAGGCAGTCTGCTCAGAGCGACCACCCAGGCGCTTGGCGTCTGCTGTGGGGCCTGCCCGACATAATGGGTGGCCACCTGAACGTGCAGACGTGCGTGTGCGCAACCTGCACAAGCCAATTCACAACGCGCTCACAAGTGTATTCAACAGGATTCAAGAAGCAGACAGCAACAGGTCAAGGGGTAGCACAGCAACTGGCGTGTCGGGAGCGCTTGCGCATGGACCGGCGCTTGAGCACACACCCGTGCCAACAGGAAAACAGAGGGGAACGCGAGACGAAACAGGACGCGCATCATGCCAAAGCAGGAGGGGTGCGTATTGGAACAGGCTACCCATCAAATCTTGGCTACTGTAGGCCCACCCGGGCAAGCAGCCAGCCCCCGTGTTCAGAAACAAAACGAAAGGTTGCCGCAGCCCACAGGCGCCGGCAGGCCCGCCGCAAACCAAGTTTTCTCAAGTTTTCCACAGGGCAATGTATGTTATGGATACTGCTGCGCCGCGCGGGCAACAGCCATGGATTGCCACACCACGCACTGAGCGAGCGGGGGGCCCGGCAGCGCGCCGCGGCCCCGCCGCACGCGGCATACGGCATGCGGCACGACCGCAGGGATTTGCTGCGTGCAGGCGCATGCGCACAATTGAAATTCAAGCCGAACGTCCTCGCCCCTCACTGGGGCCAGCCCAGCGACAGCAGCAGCTCGTCGTTCGCCTGCCTGTCGTACGGCGTCGCCCAGAAACGGTAAAACGGCATGAACCGCGCCGTCGCGCTGTCCGCGGGCGCGGCCGGCACCGCCGCGCCGCCGCTGCTGCCGCTGGCGGCCGGCTCGGCGGG
>NW_014012401.1:11695-15857 GCF_000611645.1 Monoraphidium neglectum
CCGCCGCGCCGCCGCTGCTGCCGCTGGCGGCCGGCTCGGCGGGCTCCGCGGCTTCAGGGGCGGCGGCGCGGGCGGCCTTGACGTCCTTCGAGTACACAAACTCGACCTTGGCCTTGGTCACGGGGTCAAGGAAGGGGCATAGCGCCTGGAGGGAAGGGAGACGCGTGGCGCAGGGGGAGCAAGCCGTGACCGAGAGCGAGCGCAGCGATGGCTCGGAGAGCACGCACGTCAGCTGGGGTGCGCGTGCGTGTGCGCCACCTGGCAAGTCGGAGGACGACGGCGAGCCGCAGCGCGCGCGGCGCGCGGGCCGGGCCCTGCTTTTGCTGCCTCTGGCGCACCTTGAAGAGCACCCAGAACAGGGTGGGCGCGTCCACGATGAACACCTTATTCAGGCGCTCCGGGTAGTGGTTGGCGACCAGCTGCAGCACCCGCACGGTGAAGTCGAAGCGCGGGGAGTTGCGCGAGTCGTAGTTGCTCATGTCGAGCAGCCACGTCCAGGTCTCCTGCCCGTGCTTCATCATGCGGATGCTGCTCTCCAGGGTCAGCACCAGGAAACCCAGGAAGTTCTCTGCGTTTATATGCCGACATGCCGCGTGGCGAGGCGCGGGGTGAGACGCGGGCTAGATGCAACGGCGGGGTGTGCAGATGAGACCCCTGCGGCATCAGCAGGGATCAGAGGGCCCCGGCGCCGCGCCCGCCGCGCGGATCGCGCTGCAGTCATGCGTCGGCGGGCGCGCGCGGCGCGGCGCGGCACGCATGTTGGAGCGGCCGCGCGGCAGGGCGGTGCGCGGGGCGCGGGGCGCACCTTGGCGGTCGTCCTCCAGGCGCGACGCGCGCTTGCGCAGCATCTGTGGCGGAGGAGGGGCGTCGCGGCGAGGGCACCAGCGGTGACGCGGTGAGGACGAGCTGGGGATGTCTGTGCCATATACCGCGCCCGTGCACCACAAAGGCTGCATGGGCAATCGCACGCCCCCGTTCCCCCTGCCGGCCCCAGCGTGCACCATGACCTCCTCGCCGGCCGATCGAGGCCGCCGCCCCGCCGCGACGGACAGCCGCCCCGCCCCGCCCGCGCGCAGCTTGCCGGCGGCTCTAGCATAAAAATGGTCAGGTGTGCACCCAGTTCAGCACAAGCGAGCCACGTCAGCACAGGTGACCGTTGAGCTGCCAACTGTCAACGGTTTGTTGGCTCCCTGGATGGTGCTGCCGGCAACGCGTGACTGGCGAAACAAGGTTGAGTGCAAGCGGCGGCTCCCCGCCTGCGCGCGCGCACCATGACGCTGTGGCCGGCGTCGTCGTTGCCCAGAAGGTAGATCCAGCCCTCCGCCAGGAAGCTGTCATAGTCCGACAGGCGCAGCTTGTCTGAGGGGCAGCGGGCGGCCCGGGGGGGGGGGGGCGCAGGGGCGCGATGGGTGATTGGAGGGATTTTCGAATGAGGGGTGGAGGCGACGCTGCGCGGGCGTGGGCACGGGCATGGGCGCAAGGGGAAGGCCTAGGCAGCAGCGGCAGCAGGCCAGGGAATGGGCAGTCGATCCAGGTGCGCGAGGCGCCCGCGTTGATGCCTCAGGGGCAGCATGTGCAGGGAGACGAGCTGGCAGTGGCGGCTGTTTCGCGACCACCTAAAACGCACCTACGCCAAACTCCCGGCGCCACTCCAAGGTGTGCTTGAGCATCGCCGACGCCTTCCTGCAAGTTGTTACATCCAGATGCGGGTGCTTGAGCCTTGGATCGCGCGGCGGGAAACCAAACCACCGCACCGCACTTGTCACCGCACACATGTGCACTGTACATCCCGCGTCGGCGGGCAGTGGCAACGCCGGCGGCATCGCACTACTCACCCCACGTCCTTCCCCCGCGCCCTCAGGTAGCGCTGAAGGCATGCAGCGTCCACGAACTCCTCCTCCGCGGGTCCCCATTCGGGCATCTCTGCCTTGACTCTGGAGAGAACTTCCGTTGCGAGAGCGCAAGGCTCCAATACCTTGGCTCCACCCGTGGAGTGAGGGTGGATCGCGTCCCAGACATGGTGCAGGGCGCTCGACACTTTGCTGGTGAGTGCCTCGCCTCCTACGGGGTGCACCGCAGACATGCTGAACAGGTGATAGAGATTACAAAAGAGGTCAGCGGTCAGCCACTGACTAGACGCCTGCTTCAGAGCTGAACGATGAGGGCCGCGGGGCGAGCAGCAGATACAATACTGTGGGTGAGAGAGGCTTACAGCACACAGGAGGTTGCTGAACAAAGAATCCAATGTATTCTTCAACGAGGCAGCTGTGTAGCTTCGTGCATTGCGGCGGGGTAGAGAGCCGCGTCGGAGCAAGCACCACTGTGACACTGGCTAGCAGCTACCGCCCCCAACCATTGGTCACACAATCCGGAACGTTGCTTGCCCCAACAGCCTGTGCAGCCACACTGCTGCTTACGAGCAGACACCTGCCTGCAAAAGATAACTAAAGTTCCAGAAGGCTGCCGCAATTGCAGCGCCGACTACCCGAATCAAACTTTGCAGTGGCCATCACTCACTCCTCCTCAAAAGCGGTTTGGGCGGTATGGCGTAAGAGTAGCCCGCCTCGCTGCTGGCCTGCACGGTTGCGCTGGCATACCACCGCCTTTGGCTCAGCGCTGCCGTCGTGGCCACTGCAGGCGCTGCCATCCTCACTGCGAAGCCACCCATCCAATCAGCAACCCATCGGGCCTTGAGCTTGCGCGAGAGCAGCGGGCGCACATGTGCCAGCCGCCCTCCAAAGCCGGCGCAAGCCGTTACATACTGCGTAATGCAGCAGGTACATCTCGATGTAACCATCAAAGCGGGTGGCAGGCTTCTGCAATCGAGGCACCGCCTAACGAGCGCTCCTGTAGGCTGATATGTGCAATGCGCAGGCCGCCATCCAGCAGGCGGCGGCGCCGGGCCAAGTGCCGCCTAATCGCTGTCCTGATCAGAACCCCCCTGGGACTCTAGCCCGGCGTCTGCCGCCTTGCGCTTCCCGCCCGCCCGGCCCTGGCCGCGCCCCCTGCCGCGCCCTGCCGCCCCGCGCCCGCCGCGGCCGCCGCGGCCGCCGCCGCCGCTGCCTGCGGCGGCTGCCTTCTTCTTGGCGGCCCCCGCGTCCGCATCAAAAAAGACGTAGGAGGATGAAATGCCCGCCTTCCTCGTGCCATTGGCACCCCCGCCGCCGCCGCCGCCCCCGTCGTCGCCGCCCTCCTCGTCATCGTCGCTGCCGCCGCCGCCGCCGCCAGGCCCAAAGCCCGGCCCAAACCCGGGGCCCGGGCCGCCGCCGCCGCCGCCACCGCTGCCGCCGCTCGGGCGCCAGCAGTACAGGCTCCCGCTGCTGCCGCTGATTATGAGGTCGCGCCTGACAGTTCAGGTAAGAGGCAGTCGGGCATGCGCGCGTGGGGGCAGCCCATGGCGTGTGGGCGATGACGGGCACGCCCCAAGGCGGGCAGTGACCTGCCCGCGGCTACAAATGCCGCTCTCGCGGCGCTGTCAAGGCCATGCACCTGTCGTGCAGGATGCTCGCGTGTCTCCTCAGGAACCACGAACACACGTGTGCAGCGCACGACACGCAGACGCTCCCAAACCTTCCTTCTCTACTTTCGGGAGTGCGTTGGCGTGATCACGTGCGCTCACGCGAGCCGACATGCACGTGTGCATGCGCGCGCATGCAGCCGTTGTCCGTTCTCCCGGCCGCCCGCACACCTGGGGTGGAACGCGGCCACGGGGCTGATGGTGGTGAGGTTGCCGTCCACGAGCGACCGCAGCGTGCGGCCCGATGACGCGTCGATGACGTCGATGGGGTGCAGCGCCTGGCCGCCGTACTCCTCGCTGATGTACCTGTTGGTTGGGGTGACGCGGAGCAAGGTTTCAGATGGCATTGGACGAATTTTGAGGAATACGATGTTTCAAGACAACACCTCGCGTGAGGAAATTGCACGCTGCATATTGGAGCACCTGGGGTGTCCAAGGTGAAACAACAACATTGTTTGTTGAATTGAGCGGTGGGTGCGAGACGGCAGCAGGCGCAGCTGTGAGTGCCGCACAAGACCGCCAAAAATGAGGAAAAGCAGTAAGCGCGCCTGCCGCAGAGCACTAGTCGCTCTGTCCAGTCTTTGGGGTCCCACTCCGCCCTGAAGGGCGTCAGGTAGCGGTTGAAGTCGTGGGACTGGCGGGGGT
>NW_014012400.1:0-684 GCF_000611645.1 Monoraphidium neglectum
GTGCTGGGGCGGCGGGTTTGCGGGGATGGGGGGGGGGATGAAGGGGTGGTCGTGGTGAGTAGGTAGCGCCATGGGTGCGGGTGATGGTGGTGGGGGCACGCAGGTTGGGGGGACAGCGAGCGCGGGTGGCAAACTGTTGGTCGGGAGGGGCCTGCGATCTGATGGGGTGGTGGTGGCCCTAGGGCTTTGGCAAGGGGCGGGCCAAAACTATGGAGCAAGATAAAACGCCGCGGCCGGGCCACTTTCCTGCCCTCAAGCCTGCAGGCAGCGCCCCACCCTCCAAAGCCGACAAGCACGTGGGTGGCCCGCAAGCCGAGCCGGGGTCGCTCACATCGCGTGTATTGGCGCGTTGGCGTTGACCTTGTTCGCCAGCTGCAGCAACGCCGCGGCGCCGTCGCGGTGCATCGACGGGTCGGCGGCGTACGCGGGCCCCGGCTGCTCTGTCACCAGCGCCAGCAGCACGTCCAGGCCGGCCTTGTCTACAAAAATGGGCGCCAGCGCGCCGCCGGCCGGCACGTGGCGCGCCAGCGCGACGGCGACGCGCTGCTGTACCGCGCGGTCTAGGGAGCGCAGCATGTAGGTGCAGTGGGACAGGACGCGCGGGCTGGCGAGCTTGTTCTCTATGCGCGTGATGGTCTTGTGCACGCAGTCCTGGGGGGCCGCAGGGCGGGGCGGGGCGGGGGG
>NW_014012400.1:1288-16271 GCF_000611645.1 Monoraphidium neglectum
GGTAGGCTCAGGGTGAAGGGTGGGCGCGACGGAAGGGTGCGTGTGGGGACCCAGGGTGCGAAGAGGTCGGGCTGGGCTATGGAGGGCCGAGGCCGCCACTGCGAAATCTTGCCCTTTTCATCCTGGCGAAGTGCTGTGACCTGAGCTGCCTGCACGGCACCCCGTCCAGCTGAGTGCTGGATCCGCGCCCCTCCCCTGCATCAGACGAAGGCGCGGACGCGCGCGCGCACCCACACCCACACACACACACACAAACACACAAACACAGTGCGCCCTCACCTTTGACGCCTGCACCTGCAGCCTCTCGCTGCACTCCAGCAGCCGCTGCATCCCGCCCTCCCGCACAATGTCGCCCACGTTGTCCTCGTTGTCGCTGAGGCCGTACAGCGCAAACGCCGCGTTGTGCTGCAGGTTGTACTGCGCCGACTCCAGCAGCTCCAGCAGCGGCCGCAGGCCGCCAGCCTGCACGATGCCCGCCTGCAACAGGCAGAGGGGGCGGGGGTGAGGAGCAGCAGTCGTCAATGTGGCAGCATATGCATGGTGCATGGTGGCGTGGGGAGCGTGCCAAGTCATGAGAAGCAACTGGGCGTGCGCTGCTGCTTGCATGGCGTCAGCGCACGCGTGTTCATACTCAGACGCATGTCATGAGTATCACGCATGAGTATCACGCATGCACACACCGCGTCAGCACACAAAACAGCAACTGTGCAAAAGCAAGAGCAAGCGCAACGCCGCGCTGTCACGCGTACACATGCTCCCCGTCGTGCGCGCGGCTTTTTCCCCGCCGCGCGCACACCTGGTTCTCCGAGTCCTGCGCGAGCCGGCCCAGCGCAAACGCCGCCATCTCCCGCAGCGCAGTGTCCGGCGCGGCCAGCATGCGGATCAGCGGCGGGATGGCGCCGCGCTGGGAGATGCGCGCCTTGAACGCTGTGTGGGGATTTGGTTGTGTGCGCAGGGGAAGAGCGAGAATGAGAGTGTGGCCAGAGTGCGCTGAGCAATTGGCGGGTGGCGGTGGGGTGCAAAGGGTGGGGATGACTAGCGGACGCCCCAATGGAGGGATATCGGCCAAGCATGCGCCAGCTCGGCACCTGCGCGGACGACGGGCTCTGCCGCGCACCGTTGTCGGTCGTCGCGAACTGGCCCAGCAGCAGCGCCGCCTCTCGCTGGCTCTCGGCGCACGGGCTGCTCAGCAGATTGATCACCGGCTGCAGTGCGCCCTCAGACAGCACTTGGCGCTTGATGTCCTGCGGCCAGAGCCACAGGAGAGCATTGCGGGAGTGGGGCGAACCTGTTGGCGCAGGGCTAAGGACACACAGTCCGCGCGCTCTGCACCCATGCGCGGCGCAGCGCGCCGCGTCGCCACTTGTTTAGGCCCCATGGCAGCCAGTGCTGCCGTTTGCACCTGGCCCGCGGCCAAGAATTGTCCCATTAAGCAGGCCGCCCGCTGGCAGGCGCCGCCCCTGTGGTGGTGTGCGGCCCACCTGGCTGCTGTGCACGAGGTTGCCGATCACGCCGACCGCCTCATAGTGCACGCCCACATCCTCGGACCGCAGCATCTGGGACGCAAATAGGCGCGGCACAGGGGGCGCAGGGCCGCAGCCATCAGAGCCGACGAGCACGGGCTTCTGAGGGAAAGCACGCGCCGCTTGGGCCGTGGAGGCCGGCACACCTTCGCCACTCTGTGGCGAGCAGCAAGCCTGTCCTTCCGCCCTGCTGCACGCGGCTGCTGCAGATGATTACAGCAGACCGTCCGCACATACCCTCTGTCCTTCTCACACACACGGAAACACACCTGTATGAGCAGCGGCAGCGCACCGCACTCTACAATCTGCCTCTTGTTGTCCTCGTTCTTGAAGGCCAGCGTGCGCAGGGCGCCCGCGCCAGCGCGCTGCACCTTGATGTCCCACGCCTCCAGCAGCGCCACCAGCGGGGGAATGCCCTGCTCCTTGCGCACCTGGTTCTGCGGGGCGGTGCCGAGGGGGGGGCAGGGAGGCGGTGCACGCAGGCAGGGCGGGGCAGGCATGAGCGCTTATTGCGCGCATCGCACGCCGCCGCACCCTGGGTCGCGGCGACAGAGGTGCATGGGTCGACGCTACAGCAGGGCGACGGCAAGCAGGCGCCCCACCACATCCGGCCTGCTGCCGTGCTACCCTACCAGCATCCTGCAACGCCCACGCGGCCCCAGCGCCCTTGACGCCAACCCTGCTGCCCATGGCCCTGGTGCGCCAACCCCATCAGCAGGACCGACACACACGCAACCCAGGAGCCTGCCTCCACAGCCGTATGACCCCACTGCACCTTGATGTCCACGTTTTCGTGCGCCAGGTTCGTGATCGCGTCCGCTGCGCGCCGCGCGACGCCGCCGCTGCCTGGCACTACGCGCGTCACCGCCGTCGGCTTGTGCGCGCGCAGCAGCTTCACGAGGCCGGGCAGGGCGCCTGCCTGGGAGATCTGGGCCTGATACTCTGGCTTGACTGCCAGGAGGCCCAGGATAAAGCAGGCCTCCTTCTTGATGTCATCAAACCTGAGGGTGGGGGTAGTTGGTTTAAATGCAACCCGACGCGCTGCTGGCATCCCGACGCGCTGCTGACATGGATGCGGAGCGCGCGGGTCGGAGGCGCGCGCGGCGGGAGCAACGATCCATGCGCCCCTAGCGCTCGCGCGACGGCGCCTGCCCGGGGCGTCGCGCTGTTGATTGGCGGCTGCCGCGCACCCTGTGGACGGCCCGTCCAGCGTGTCGCCCAGCATGAGCAGCGGGACGACGGCGGGCACCGCCCCCAGCTGCACTATCACCTCCACCAGATCATCTGCGGGCCGGGCGGCGATCCCATGTGCGTGAATGGGTGCTGAGGGCAGCACTGCAGTGGTGCGCACGCTGGGAGACGCACATGTATAAGCGCCCCAGAGGTGCGCAAACCCAGACGCACCGGCGCGACTGCAAGGTGCACCGGCGACAGCGGCAGCGGGCGCAGCAAACGGGGGCGATGAGGGTGCGCCGGCGCGGCATGACGCGGCGCGGCGGCGCGCGGAGGGGCGCGTGGGTCGCGGGCGCACCGGACTTGCAGTGGTCTGCTAATTGGTGCGCGAGCTTCCGCAGGGCCAGCTTGTCGACCTTTGCCACCGGGCCATACGCAAAGCTGCTGATGCCGCTGATCGTGGAATTAAGCTGCGCGGGGGCGCAGCACGCAGGTGCGCCAAAACAGCGGCGACGCGGGCACGAGAGCGCAGGTCAAGGGGCCAGGCGGGTGATGGCGGTGCGCGGAGCAGCGGCGCTCGGCCGCTTGGCTCGGAGGGGCCACCAGCCGCACGGTGCAGGGCCGGCCCTGATACCCCGTGTAAGATAGGGCAGTCGACATGCGAAAGGGGCCCCCACCTCGTCGTGGAGGGCGGTCTTGGCCTGAGCTCCCCGCGCGTAGCCTGAGTCCATGATGTCTACAGGTAGCTTTCGCTTCAGCGTACCTCTCTCTCCACCTTCACTCATGCTGCCTCATGCCGCTAAAGGCCCACGCATGGAGGGGCTCGGACCTGCAGTGGGCTGGCTAGATCGGGATGGGACGTTTGAAGCGCGCTTTGGCGAATGCAAAAAAATAATGTATCGATGGCGTACCAGCGCTGGAATACATGCTGGCTGCAAGCAAAGCTCTTTGAATGAACTGACGTCGGACGAGCTGCTGTTGTGCGTGAGCCGATGGGCAGGTGGGCGCCCCGGCGCCGCAGCGCACGCTGTTTACGTGCCTGAAAGCAGAAGTGGCCTTACAAGTACGTCAGGCTGCACAGAAGAACAGTCCTCACTAAAAGGGTGGCCCCAAGCCACAGACGCTCATCTCACGGGTGAGTACACCCCGCCAGCTCAGGTGCCCTGCGGACACACGCCACCACCGCGCAAATTTCTCTCCTCTTGCCCAAAACACCCAGGACATTTCATCCCGATATGATACAAAAGAGAAATCACTAAAAATCATTAAATGTGAAAGCAGAACTGTGCAATGCCAGTGCGTGCCCCTCCCTGGCGCAGTCGCAAGCCCGCCGTCACCGCGCAGCCTCAGGGGCCACGATCCTGCGAAACGTGAGCGACACGCGGGGCCCATCCACACCCGCCCGTTTCGGCAACGCATGCTGCCAGCGCCGCTGCAGCGCGCCGCGCATGACCAGCACGTCCCCGGGCGACAGGCGCACGCACAGCCGGCGGCGCGCGGCGCCGCCGCCCGCTGCAGCCTCGCGCAGGTGGAAGTCGCGCGTCGCCCCAAATGAGACAGACACAATCTGGTGGTCGCAATTCAGGAGGAAGGGGACAGCTAAAGGATCAGCAATCATGATGATCGAGCGATTGTTGGTCAAACATAGCCCTGGTGTCACAGTCATTTCCGCGCACCCCGGCGCCCAACGCATTCCTGTCCCAGGCCACGCAACCGCAGGGCCGCCTGAAGCGAGGGCGCCCCCCGCATCATCCCACAGGCACGCAGCCTGTGGGACCGCAGCACGCTGAGTCATTTGCAGCAGTTTCAGGCCCCTACAACGACTCATCGCACCTCTGGTTCACTGCCAAACACCTTATCATCGTCCCGGTGCCACCCAACATAGCGGGACCCGTCCTCATACAAATTCAAAAGGCACGAATTGAAGGCGCCGCCGCCACTGCTGCTCGCGCCCTCGCCGCCGCCGCCGCCGCCGCCGTTGTCGTCGCTGAACCCCGCGTCCGTGCCTTGGCTGCCTGCGCAATCTGAAGCGCTGGCACCGCTGCTGGGGTTGCCAGCGCCGGGCAGGCCGGCGGCCGCACTCTCTGATGCCACCAGGCGCTCAACTGCCTCCTTTATCTGCAGAAGCAAGAATTATGGGCAATATGACTATGCGCTGGTGAGCTGTGGGCAGGACACACTGCTTGACTAATGTTTTCACGTGCGCTTCTTGCACGGTGCGTGTGAGACAAGATCGATGTGCATGGTTGGATGTGGAGCTTTTGCGCGTGTACGAAACACCTGGCATCCAGCTTTGGATACAGTCAAGGCCTAGGTGGTGTGTCCCCACTCGTGGATTGAGGCGTGCGTGGCGCATGGCAGCTCCAGTCGC
The DNA here is from genome assembly GCF_000611645.1 of Monoraphidium neglectum. Taxonomy (NCBI): domain Eukaryota; kingdom Viridiplantae; phylum Chlorophyta; class Chlorophyceae; order Sphaeropleales; family Selenastraceae; genus Monoraphidium; species Monoraphidium neglectum. The sequence continues at coordinate 6,356 of NW_014012400.1, forward strand.
GGGGTTTCGTGTGCACCACTCTGCGACTCAAGGGCTGCGGCCCTCGCAGGGCGACACGCCGCCCTGCCACGTGCCATGCGCCTGCTCAGGGTGCAGCCAGCGTTAGTGTCTCCCAATCCCAAACCCAAAATCCACACCTGCGCCACGGCACCAGATCCCCAGGGCAGCGGCGACAGGGTGAGGCCCGAATATGTGTAGGTGAGCGTCGGGGAGTCTGCAAAGTAGCATATCTGCCGCGGCTGCTGCACGCGGCGCCCCATGACAACCACCTCCCGCTGCTGCAGTCCAAGAGGGATGGCGGTTGATGGTCAATAAAAGGTCGGGGCGGGAGCGCGGTCGCATTGGTCGAGGTGCATTGGCATGCAGGTGCGGGGCGGGGCCCTGAGAGGGCCGCTGCAAGGGGGCTTGGGAGGTAGCCTCGGCAAGCAAAGCGCACCTCCCATGGCAGCGCGAGCAGCGCAGGGAGAAGCTTCGCAAGCTGCTCCAGGGCGCGGGGGAAGTAGCCCAGGATCGAACCCTGGCATGGGCAGAGAGCACGCACAGCACAGGGGTGAGGCAGGAGACCGTAGCGTCGGGCGAGTCGCATCGGGGCATGCGTGAGGGTGACCTAGCCATAGGGCTGACGGTGCTTTAAGGGGACCAACCTGCGTCAAGTCGTAGAACCCCGCGCGCGTGATGGCATTTGGCACCACGGAGGGCGCAAGCAGCACAGGTGGCAGCGCAAGCTGCAAGGGCATGGGCGGGGCGGACGCGTCGCCAGGCCCAAAGCTCTTGCGCCGCTTGCTGCCGGTGCCCACGGACGCTTCTTCGTCACTGCTGTCGATTCTGCTACGACCACTCATGATTGGCTCCTGTCGCCGGATGGGTGCCTCCTGTCTGCAGAGATCTGCTGCTTAGATCTTTGCAGGGCTCCAATATCGGATTTTGATGAAACTTTCAGCTATATATGCATCGGCATCCTACACTTGGTCGCCTATGACAGTAGAAGTTGAGCAGGATGCCGACCTGTCACTCAGCGCTGTTGAATTGATACGGTCAAATCCAGTAGATACGATACGCATGATCATCATTTGAAACCTACTTCATGACCTCGAGGCACGATATTGGACGTGCCGTCGGCAAGTCAACACGGTCTGCGCTCCCACTGGGCATTCTCACCATGCGCCATTCAGCCATAGTGTGAAAAAAGCGTAGCGGACGCCCCTGACTGGCCTTAGTTTCCCAGCAAAACCAAGCGTCAGAGGTGTCTTCTGATGCCGTCGGTGGTGGTGGGCGCACGGCCCGGACCCCCGCGAGACGGGCGGGCGTGACGGGGGACACGCGCAACCAGCAGCTGCTGCACGTGCATGCTGGCGTGCCCACACGCGTGCAAGGTTTGAACAATGGCATCAGTGCGCCCACGCCGCAGCTCCCTGGCTGATCTGATAGAAGCGTCCGGCCTTGTCTCTGGTCTGAGCACGCGCCCGGGCTCCGCCGCTTCCGCGGCCGCGTCGGCGGCATGCGCCGCTGCGGGCGGCCTGTCGCCCGAACTGCAGCCCCTGCTGCACGCCCGTGAAGCCAGCAGCCTGCGTTCAGGGGATGATGAGGCGCAAACAGGCGCCAAACGCGGGGCCAACCCCCGCCAGCAACAGAGGGCGGCAGCGGCGGTGCGGCGGATCTCTTGCGGTTGCGGGACAGACCGTGGGCGTCCCTCGACGGCGCCACCCCAGTCGCGGCGGTGGAGTTCACTGGGGTTGGGGTCACCGGAGCCTGCTGCGGCTGTTCTGTACGGCGGAAGCGGCAGCAGCCTGTTTCATGTATCACTGTGCTCAGGAGGAGAAACCAGCAGCCGCGGGAATCGAGCCGGGTTTGGATCAACGCGTGGTGTGGCGGAGGAAGGCACACAGGCGCCTGCAGCTAGCGCGAGCGAAGAGCACCCGCAGCCTCAGGAGCCTCAGGAGCCTCAGGAGCCGCAGCAGGCGCAGCAGGCGCAGCAGCCGCAGCAACGGCTGCGTCCCCAGCAGCACCAGCAGCAGCAGCAGCAGCAGCAGCAGCCGCACCAGCAGCGCCAGCACCAACCTGTGAGAGAGGTTGGATGCAGCTGCTGCCGTCACGCGGACATACCTGCATCTGCTGGCAGCCGGCCAAAGGCCCGGCGGGTCTCATGCAGCAACCAGACTGCAGAACGAAAGGCGGCCGCACCTGCCAGCTGCACTGACAGCACGGCTGCTACTGAACGGGAGGCGGCGCTCCGCAAGCTGCAACGCGCGCTGCGCGCCGCCGAGGCCGCGCGCGGCGCGGCCGAGGCGGCGGCGCATAGGGCGCGCGGCGCGGCCAGGGTGCGAGAGCAGGAGCTGGAGTCTGCGCGCCAAGCGGCGCGGCTGCAGCAAGAGCAGGCAGAGGCGGTGCGCACAGCGCTCGCCAGTAAGTTGGAGCAGGCCGTCGCCGCACACGAGGCGGACACGGCCCGCACCGCGGAGGCACAGCGGCGGCAGGAGGCGGAGCTGCGGGCTAGGACTGAGGCGCATGAGCGGCGGGCGAGGGAAGCCGTGGAAGCTATGCGTGCTGGCCTGCAGCGGAGCAGCGGGGCGGGTTTGGGACTGCAGCAAGCGGCCGAGGTTGTAGCAGACAAGCAGCAGCAGCAGCAGCAGCAGCAGCAGCAGCAGCAGCAGCAGCAGCAGCAGCAGCAGCAGCAGCAGCAGCAGCAGCAGCAGCAACGGCCGCATACATACGACGCATTGTCACGACGGGCCTCGCCCGCCGAGCAGGACAGTCCGGAATCAGGGCCCAGCGCCGCGCAGGGGATCAGGGGCCCGTGCCCACGCTGGCCGCAGCACCCACGCACGGCGGGCAGCGACCGCGGCGGGCGAACGGCCGGCGGCGGGGTCGTGGCTGCGGCCGCCACGCTCAGGTTGGAAGAAGAACTGCGGCGGGCGCACCTGCGCCTCGCCGAAGCGCGGGAGGAGCATGCGCACCGCCTGGCGGCGCTGGAGGCGGCGGTCAGCGAGTCTGAGGTGCGCGTTTCTGGTGCGGCGCGCGGTGCAGCGAGGCTGGCGGAGGCGCTGGAGGCGCGAGTGGTGCGGCTGCTGCAGGCTCGGACGGAGGGTGTCGCGCAGCCGCTGCTGTCTGCGCGGAGGCGGCGGCCGGCGTCTGCAGCTTCTGGCGGCGGTAGCTGCAGCATGCAGAGTGGGTCGCCTCGGCAGCAGCAGCAGCAGCAGCAGCAGCAGCAGCAGCAGCAGCAGCAGCAGCTCCTGGGACTGGATATTTCCTCGGCACCTCAACAGCAGCCGTGCAGCCGGCCTTGGTCAGCAGCGCTCTCTGCCCCAGCCACCATCCTGGCATCTGCCGCCTCTGGCATGGGTGGCGCCCCAACGCGCACGCAGCGTGGCCGCGCGCGCCCGCAGTCCGCAGCAACGTCGGCTAGCCCCGGCGTCCCCAGCTGCAGGCCCGGGGCCGCCGCTGGCAGACTTGCTGCGTCGCAGGCGTTGAACGACCGCATGGCCTCAGAGAATGCCCGGCTTTGCTTAGAGCTCGCACGCTGGGAGAGCGGCGCGATGGAGGCGCGCATTGCCAGCACTCCAGGCTGCTGCAGCTGCAGCGCGGCTGCGGGGCCGTCGGCACAGGGCGCGCCTGCTCGGGACAAGTCAGGCGGCCTGGCATGCCATGAGCATGATGACGCTGGCAGCTTACAACCAGAAGCTTGCTCATCAGGCGCGCAGACGCTGCCCGTACAACCAGCAGGCACAGCCATGCCGGCTGATGGCTGGTTCGAAGCGGGGCAGGCGCAGGCACCTGTGGGATCCGCTGCGCGCGGCCGCAGGCCGCCAAACCCTGATTCGTGCCAGCTGCAGCAGCGGCCAGTGCTTGCCGCTCTACAAATGGCGGTCAGGGAGGCGCTCGCGGCTGGCGGCGAGCTGCTGCCCGCCGCCCTGCTGCCAGCACAGCGCGGCGCGAGTTCTCCTGGCGGATGCGGCAGCAGCGGCAGCGGCAGCGGCAGCGGCAGCAGCTGCAGCGGCGGTGTCGGCAGCGGGGTTGAGGCGGCTCTAAGGGCCGCCGAGCTCAACATCGCCCTCAGGGCGCGGGCGGTCTCCTTGGAGGGCGCCCTGCTGGAGGCGGCTGGCGAGCGCGCCGGGGACGCGACGTCGCTGCAATATGAGCGGAGGAGGGCGGAGGCGCTGGAGGCGCGCGCGGCGCGGCTGGAGGTGCAGCTCGGGGCGCTGCTGGCAGAGCGAGGCGCGCAGGGGCGGCCGGCGGGGTGGAGTGGCGATGAGTGTCGCGGCAGCAGCCCACGCGCCGCGTCGGGCGGCGCCGGCGACGGCTCGTCTCATCGGTGCAGAAGCGGTGACGCGGACGCGCTCGACGAGCGGGACGGCGGCGTATTGCGGGGGCTTGGGGCGGCCAAGCTGCGGGACGCTGATGGGGAGGCTGCGCGGGCGGCGGCGGTTGCTCTCGAGGCACGGGTTGAGTTGGTGAGCTGCCCACCAGCTGCGTAGGCATTGAGCTTATTTGAGGGTGAGGGGGGCAGGTGCGCCGGAGGCTTCACCGAAAGGGGGGGTCTCAACGTTCCCTCGCCCTGTGCAGCATGTCTTACATCCTCGCTGCCCTGTGTTTTGACACGCTCATGCACTCAACCGTGGCCAAGCATGATACACATACATAACTCCACACCATGCGTTGGAACCCACCAGGCGGAGCGCGAGCGCCACATCAGCGAGCTCGAGGGCAGCTTCCGTTCGTTGGGGGAGAAGCTGCTGCACGAGCGCGCCCGCTGCGGCCGCCGCGACGCGCGGCTCGACGTGCTGCGCCTACGGCTCGCGGCCGCTCACACTGCACTCTTGGATGCAGGTGTCCCGCTGCCGCTGCCGCTGCCTTTGCCACTGTCGCTGTTGCCATCGTCGCGGACGGCCCCTGCACAGGCGCTGGGTCCCGCAGCAGAGGGGGAGGATATAGCGGGCGCCCCTGCGGGTGATGGTGGTGGTTCAAAGGACGGCGGCCAAGGCGAGCCGCTCCTGCAAGAGTCAGACGCCGCGGACAGCGACGACAATCTCCATGTTGCGGCGCCGGCTGCTACCGCTGCTGCTGCTGCTGCTGCTGCTGGTGGTGGTGGTGGTGGTGGTGGTGGTGGTGCTACTGCTGGTGCTGCGCCCGCCCTCGGCTCGTCTATGCCGATTGGTGGGACCGGGCACGGAGGCCGGCCGGCGACGTGCCAGGGGCCATCAGCGGCACAGAAGGACTGCCGTGTGTGGTGGCGGTTGGAGCAATTGCGGCGGCAGGTGCGTGGTCGGGGTTGTTGCACTGGGCTCTGATGTGAGATGTGGATGTCTCATGAGCGAGATTGGTGGACATTGCCTTTTTGTGCGTCGATCTCGTCTTCGCCTCCCGTGCGGGCTGTGTCTGAAGCTGTCGCATGGACCACGCAAGACTCCGGTCTCAAAGTCCCCCCTGCACTCGCCGCAGCTCGAGGCCTCAGAGCAGCGCTGCGCCAAGCTTGAAAAGCGCCTCGCCCGGCAGGCCGCCACCCACGATGTGGCCTGCGACGCGCTGCGCGCCGCTTCACAGTCCTGGGGGGAGGGGCTTGCGGGTGACCTGCAGGGTGCAGCCGCGGCGATGACATCAGCGGCGGCACGGCTAGCTGCAGCGGAGGAGGAGGGGAAGGAGCTGCGGCGCAGGCTGGAGGATGCAGAGGCGAGGGCTGAGGCGCTGCGTGCGAGGGCGGAGGGGGCGGCGGGCGAGCGGGACACGGCGCGGCGCGAGGCGGATTACCTGCGGCGGAGAGTGGTGTCGCTGCAAAAGGACGGGCGGAGCGGTCTGGGCGGCGAATGCTAGTCGCAACTGGCACTACTCAGTGCATAGGGCGCTGTCTGGCGTGGCAGGAGATGGTTGTGTCCAGCGTCTGGTAGTGTCACCAGTGACCGTCACCGAGTCACCTGCGGGCCCCGGGTCGCCCGGCAAACAATTTCTTCAGTGATGCTTATCCAACTGCATAGCAAGCTGCAAAATCTGTTGATTGGTTGCGATCCTGCTGCCTTCTGCACAGTCTTGGCTCGGCAGCTTACGACAGCAGGCAGCGAGCTCCGTCGGTGCGGGCTGTGTCACATGAAGAAGTAGAGCTTACTGGCATACGAATGATGGCAGACCCGGCCAGCCTGCCAGATCTTTTGGAGGGGCTAGAGGAGGCTGTGCGCAGCGCCGAGAGAACGGCGGAGCGCTGTATACCCAAGCCTGATGACTTATATGTGAGTCGTGAAGTGTTTGATTGCAATATGTATAACTTCTCAGCTAGCCGCCGCTCACCCGCTCGCTGCTCTGCTGCCGTGCTGCTGCCGCTGCCAAGTTGCTGATGCCACCCACGGCCTCTGAGCCGCCCTGGCGTCCAACCCGCCGCTACCTCTACATGCCGCCGCATTCTTTCACATGCCACAGTACTACCAGGGCTTTCCCGAGTTCAAGCGCCGCCGCGCAGACCTGGCAAGCCGCGCGCTCTCCCTGCTCCGCGCCTGCCAGCCGCTCGTGCGCCGCGCCCCTGCCGCCGCAGCCGCCGGCCCGGGACCCGTACCGACCGAGGCCGGCGTCGGCGGCGGCCGGGACGCGGAGGATGGCGGCCCTGAGAAAGGGGAGGACGAGGAGGAGGAGGACGAGCGCGCGGCGGCGCTGGCTGTCGAAATCGCGGACGACTGCCTCGAGCGCGCCGACCGATCGCTGGACGCCGCAGCCGACCTCAGATCAGAGGCGTCCGCGCTGCCCCCCATCCGCGGCCTCGGCCCTCTCGGCGCCGCCGGCGCCTCCGGCGTGGCCGTCGCCGGCGGCAGCGGCGGCCTGCAGCGCTACACCGCCGCGCTGCCGCGGCCGCAGGACGCGTTTACGCAGCCGGTAGACAACAGCAACCGCCCCTTCGTCCCCCGCCCCGCCGCCCCTGGCCGCGCGGCGGCGGTGGCGGCTGCCGCTGCCCGCGGCGCCGGCGGAGGCGACGAGCCTGCCGTGCACCCCTTTGCTGCTGAGCTGGAGTCGCTCACCTACGAGCCCTGGCAGCTGGAGGCTCCAGAGCCAGAGGCGCCGGCCGGGCTGGACGCGGCGCCGTGCGCGTGGGTGGACACGCCGGCGGCGCTGGCGGAGATGGTGGAGGGGCTGAGGGGGGCGCGGCAGGTGGCCCTGGACCTGGAGCACCACTCCTACAGGTGGGCGCCTTTCGGTGTGTCCGTTTGGAGCGGTGGTTTTGGCGGGCGTTTCTTCGCATGTGCGTAGTTCCTTGTGGCTGGTAGTGTTCGCGATGGGTGCGCCTGGCAACGACTATAATCCCAAGCTGACGCGTTGCCGTCGTGGCGTCTCAGAAGCCGCGTGCGATGCCCGCGCGCCCCACGCGATGCGCCAAGCCTCCGCCTCGCCACGCTCCCAACTGTCCCCCCGACTTCCGAACTCCCCTCCAACATCGCGAAGGTCGTTCCAGGGGTTCACTTGCCTGCTGCAGGTCTCCACGCGCAGCCAGGACTGGGTGGTCGACGCGCTGGCCCTGCGCGCGCAGCTGGGTCCCGCGCTGGCGGGCGTGCTGTCCGACCCGGCGGTGGTGAAGGTGCTGCATGGCGCCGACAGGGACGTGCTGTGGCTGCAGGTGGGGCTGCGCTGGGTGTGGCGGGCTCTCAGGAGACGGGGGTGTTGGCAGAAGGCAGCGACGCGAGGCTTTGCGGATGGGCGAGTCACCGGGCGGTGTTTGAAATGGATTCACAAGCAGCGGTTCGGCGCGGTTTTCCGTGCGCAGGTGTGCGTTTGGTCAATGCGCTGCGTGTGAGTTGATTGACCTGGCCCCGCGCCAATGCGTTGTCCGCCCGCCGCTGGTCGCTGCTCCGCACCGGCGGCGCGGCGCCACGTGCGGCCCTTGCACGCCCGTCCCCTCCCCTAGCACCGAACCACCCCCTATCGTCCACACCGACACCCCAATCACAGCGCGACTTTGGGCTATACATCGTCAACATGTTTGACACTGGCCAGGCCGCCCGCGTTCTGGGCAACCCCTCCGCCAGCCTCGCCGCCCTGCTGGCGCGCACCGCCGGTTTCTCCGCCGACAAGCGCTTCCAGCTCGCCGACTGGCGCGCGCGGCCACTGAGCGCCGCGATGCTGGCCTATGCTCGCGCGGACACCCACTTCCTGCTGCACGCGCACGACGTGCTCAAGCGTGAGCTCGCCGCCGCAGACGCGGCCGGCGCGCGCGTGCCGGCCACGTACGCGGTCCCGCTGCCGCCGCACGTCTTGCAGCCTGCCCAGCCGCGGGGCGGCGGCGGCGACGGGGAGGCGGCGGCGGCGGCGGTCGGGCCAATGATGGCGACAGTGCTGGAGCGCAGCCGCCAGATCACTCTGAAGCTGTACGAGAAGGAGCTGCTGACGTCATCAAGCGCGTCGGAGGCCGCCGCCCGCTGGGGTGTCCACGGCCTGTCCGCGCCGCAGCAGGCGGCGTTCGCGTCCCTGTACGCGTGGCGCGACGCGCTGGCGCGCGCGCTGGACGAGAGCACTGGGTATATATTGCCCAGGGGACAGCTGTCTGAGCTGGCACGCGCGCTCCCGCGGTCGGCGGCGGAGGTTCGGCGAGCGCTGGGCCACCACGGCGCGCCGCCGGCGGTCGCGCGGGCGGCGGAGCTGGCCGGCGTGATCGCGCGGGCACGCCAGCAGCAGCAGCAGCAGCGGGGGGCGGGGCAAGAGGCGGAGGCGCCGCCGCAGCAGCCGGCAGACGCGCTGGCCGTCACCAGTGGTGCTGCAGTGGCTGCTGGCGTGACGGCTGGCGAGCCTACGATCCCCCCGGCTGCAGCGACCCAAACCCTAGTGGCAAAGGCAGTAGCTCCGTTGGCGCTGCGGCGGCCGGGCGGCGGCATGCGGCTCGGCTCGTCGGCCACCACACAGCCTGTTGGTGCCACAGGGGGTGCGACAGCAGCATCACCGGCAGCTGGGCAGGAGGTTGCGCAGGCGGCGCTGCAGCAGCGGCCTGCTCTGGGCATGGCCAGGGGCAGGCCGTCAGGGATGGCTGCCCTTATGGGGAACCGCCGCCAGCCTGTGCAGCTGCAGGCGCTGCTGCGTCCCTCAGCTGTTGCTGGGCAGCAGCAGCAGCAGCAGCAGCAGCAGCAGCAGCAGCAGCAGCAGCAGCAGCAGCAATCGGGGCAGCAGCAAGAGGACAAGGCTGCCTCCCTGAGAGCCTCGTTTGTGCTCCCTTTCATGGCGCCTGCCGCGGCGCTGCCCGCAGCATCTGAGGCGCGAGAGCAGCCTGCCGTGCCCCAGGGCGAAGGCGAGAGCGGCGGCGGCAACAAGAGGGAGGAGGATGGGGGCGGCGATGCGCCCATGCAGCAGGCGACCGCTGCGGATGTGCGTGCAGTGGTGGACGCACTGCGGGCCTCGGGGGCGGCGGAAGAGGAGGGGCCAGGTGCCGCTGGGGGCAAGCAGCAGCAGCAGCGGGTCAGCAGCAGCGGTGACGAGGCCTTGTCGGCTGATGATGCAGAGGAGGAGGACGGGTTTATCCCCGTGCCGCTGTCCGAGGCTCTCAAGAGTCAAGGCCAAAAACGCAAGCAGCCCGGTGCTGGCGCCGATGGCGGCCGCGGCTGGCCTGTCGGCAAGCGACCGGCCGGTGGCCAAGGGCGCGGACGGGGCCGCGGGCAGCAGCAGCAGCAGCAGCAGCAGCAGCAAGAGGAGCAGCAGCAACAGCAGCGGCGGGAGCGCAAGCTGTTTCAGGATGTTGGGCTGGAGGACGGCAGCAGCAGCGGAGGGGAGGACAGTGATCAGGAGGAGATTGCTGGCGCTGCAGCAGCCATCGCCGTGGCGCAGGGCGGCCTCCGCCAGTATGCAGCACAGCCCGCCGCCGGCGAGGTGGGGCAGGAGCAGGATGGGGCCGGCGGGCGCAGGGGGCGCGGCGGCGGCGGCGGCCGCGACGGCAGCCGCGGGCGGGGCGGCCGCGGGCCTCGCG
>NW_014012399.1:0-15659 GCF_000611645.1 Monoraphidium neglectum
GCACGGCCAGGATGTCAACGGCGGTCACGTTTTGCCAATCCAGGTCGACCACCGCGAGCCTGCGCGTCTCCTGCGGTTGACGGTTGTCGGTTGTCGGTTGGCAGTTGACGGTTGGCGGTCGAGCGCTTGCAGGTCAGGTTTGAGGGCGCTGGTCGGGCGGGGTGTGGGACGCCGGCGCCGGCTGCGCACGTGGCGGGCCGCCCGAGGGACGGCTGCTGACGTGGCGCTTGGCGCAGAGGCGGGCGCAGCCCCATCATAACGAGAATGCTTCACCCTCTGCAAAAGCAACCTGATACGCGAGGTCGGCGCGCACAGAAGCCGCCGCGCCGCTTTTTGGGAGGCGCGCCGCCTGCCGCGTGGCCGGGCCCAAACCAGCGCCCGGGCGGCCGCACCTCTGATGCGGGTATGCTCTCCTTGCGTGCGCCCGCCTTGGCGCCCGCGCCCCACTCCTCCGAATCCATAGAGCCCGCGCTCTCCTCCTCCTCGGACGCGCCCCCGGCGCCGCCGTCCTGCATTCGCCGGAAGATCGGCACGGGTGCACGCGGGCGCGTCGCGGAGCGTCGGGGGGAGGGGGGCGACGCATCTGACGGCTCCAAAGCAGAGCAGAGCGCAGCACGGCGCCCGCAGCACCGCGGCGGCTGCTCGGCCAGCCTCGGGGGCCGCGGGCTGTCTGCTGATGGGCCGGCCAGGTGGCCGGTTTCTCAAACAATACGAACCCACATGCAAGGCCCGCCCACCTCAAAGCCACCCTCATCCTCGCTGTCATCTTCTTCATCAGATGAGGAGCTGACGTCTGCGCATCGACAAACACACATGTGGGCACGCGGGCGGGCGTGAGCTCCTCACACCACCCCCGCCGAGGGGCTCTCCGCCGGGGCTCGCTGCGCCGTGCGCGGCTCTGATCCTGATACATCGAGGCAGTGCGCAAGTGGCTGCGGGCCGCGGGCGCCCCGCGCACGGCCGTGCTTGAAAACGAGGCCAGCCTCGCGCTGCCGCGCATCGTCAGGCGCCGGAAGCTGCTGCGCTGCGCCTGGGTCGGCCCCCTGCACGCGCCCCCGTTTGGCAGGCCCCGCAGCTGCCCTACCCCACCCCCCCACCCCCGAATGCTCACCGACGAGGCCCCTCGCACGCGCCCAGCGCCGCTGCGCCTCCGCCTCCTCGTCTTCCTCCTCCTCGCTGCCTGACGGCTCCTCGGAACCCTCATCCTCGGAACCCTCATCCTCAGAACCCTCGTCCTCAGAACCTCCCCCTGCCGCCGCCCTGTTGGAGGCCGAACCGCCGCCGCCGCTTCCGCGCCCGCCAGGCGGCCCCTCGTCTTCCTCTTCATCCCCGTCCTCTGAATCCGAGGCTGGCGCCAGCCGTGCCGCCGCCTTGGCCATCTGTGCATCCTCATCGTCCTCGTCAGCGTGGCTGGCCCCCTGCTTGGCCCTTGCCCCCTTGGCCTTCCCCTTGGCTGCTGCCTGCTGTGTGACCCCCGCCTGTGCTGCCCGCGCCGCACGGCCCTTCTTCCCCGCCGGCGATACCTGCTGCTGCTGCTGCTGCTGCTGCTGCTGCTGCTGCTGCTGCTGCTGCTGCTGCGCCCGCCCCTTTGCAGCCTGCTTTGGCAGTCGCTCCTCCGCTTCCACCTGCCCCTCAGGCTGCTCCCCGCCCTCCTTGCCGCCCCAGTCCCCCTCATCCTTTAAGCGATAGTAGCGCCGCATGTCATCCCCCTTAGCCGCCTTCTTTGACACCTGCGGCAGCCGGGGCAAGCACGGGAGCACTGGGGCTGAGGGCTGAGACGAAGAGTGGGAGAGAGGACGCCGCGGCTTACAGGAACAGCGCAGTTCCAAAGCGGCGCCTTCAAGTGGCAGCCAGAGGAGCATCGGAGGAGATAGTGGTTGGAGGAGCATCAGCGCCGCGTGCTGTGCCTGTGCAGGCTGGCGTTTGTTGTGAAAGTTGTTTGTTGCGAAGAGGCGGCAACCGCAAGCTGCTGCGGGCACCCCCAGCGACCAGCCGATGCTCACCTTCCTGCCGCGCTTGTCGACCGGGGCCCTGCCCTGAAAGTCAGGGTCCGAGAACATGCCTGCGGGGCGGGGTAGGGGTGCGACGCGGGCGGCGGTCGGTTTGTTGGGGGCAAGCCGGCTGCCGGTTGCAAGGGGCGTTGGCACAGCACAGCGCATGGCACGACCACTGATGAGGGTGGCGGTGGGCGTGTAGCTGCCAGGCATGGCAAGATACGGAGTGTAGAAGGCGGATGCGCTGCCTCATGGTGCCAAACTGCGCCGTCGGCGGGGCGATGGCGGCGGCTGCGGTGACGGCGGCAGTGCGGGCTGCCGCTGCACTTATCGCGCAGCCGGCCGCCAGCCACCCTGCATCTGTTTCACCTCACCAGCAAAGCGCTCATCGATCTCCACGGTATTCTTCTTCTTCGGAAAGCGCTGAAAGCGAGGGTCCGTGAGCATTTTGGCAAATCGCGGGTCCATCCCGCCCCCGTCTTGCTTCCCCATGGTTTAAAATACGTAAGGCGATCGGACGTGCTAAAATGAGTCGACCAGGCGATCTTGATGTGTTGAAACTGCCACACAGCACTTTGTGCGATGTGTCGGTGAATAATGCTTATGATCGCTGTGTCTTAGGTTGTGAGTTGCAGTATACGGACGACAGTCCATGCAGATGGTCTAGGTGGCACCGGGGTGACAGTGACTGATGCATGATTGCGACGGTGCCAGCGTGCTAGGCAAGCGCGGAAACCTGGATGACATGGATGAGCGACGCAACCGTCTCAGCAAGTAGTGATTGCTTCAAGAGGTCGCAATCTCTCGAATAGATCGCCTCAGGACCATATCGCAGAGGCGAGAACCTCCTGAAGCCCAGCCCAAGCCGATCCGAGGGTACATTGGTGCTTGAGCTTCAGAATGCGATTGATAAGGACGCCACTGCGGCCAGGGTCCCTGTGCACAGGGGCCCGGCAAACGTTGTCCACCCGCGCGCCAGCACGTGCGCTCCTGCGCCGCGCTACTGCAGCAGCAGTCGCTGCGGCAGAGGCAGAGGCGCTCCCTGCAACCGACACGGCCACGGAGGCTGCGGCGCAGCAGTCCAAGCCCCGGCGGGGCGGACAACGGAAGCAGCGGCAACCGCAGCAAGAGCGGCAGGAAGAGCGGGCGGCCAGCGACGCCGACGCCGACGCCGCCGCCGCGCGCGAGCGGCAGCGGCTGCAGCGGTGGAAGCAGCAGCAGCGGCGGCAGCAGCGTTTGGTGCGGGACAGGGAGTCGCAGGACTCACCGGTGGTCAGGGTTGCTGAGGGGTCGTCCCCGGCGGGCGCGGCAGGCTGCCTCTGCAAATTCATGGGCAGCGGAGAGGTGGGTGCTGCCCCGGCGCCCTCGCACCGCCGTCCGCCAGCCGCGTGCCGGCTATCCCCGCTCCGCCGCCGCTGTGCCGCGCGCGCGGCGCCCGTCATGTGCCTGCCAGCACTCAATCGCTCCCAGCCGCAGCCGCCCCGCCCGGCACGTGCACGAAACCGCAAGCTTGCTCGACACGACCACCTGGGCCCCTTGCAACGCCGCGCACCCCCTCCCCCAAAACAACCGCACCTGGACGCTCCGCCCCACCCAAATGCTGACTCAGTCGCACACTCGCCTGACCGAGCTGATCAGCCTCCCGCAACGGCCACCACCCCCTCCCCCAAAACATCGCAGCCGCTGGTGCGCGTGGTGGCGGTGGACGCCGCGTCGGTGACTAAGGCGGCCCTGGTGCTGACAATGGCCAACACTATGGCAAAGCAGGACATCGGTCAGATGCTGGTGCGCCCGATTTTTACTCTTCATAGCAGTGTTTTTGCTGTAGTGGTAGCGAACACTGCGAAATCCCCCATGATTGCTGAACCCGCTGCTGCCGTCACCTGTATGCTTGTAAATCCGTCGGGCGCCTCGCGCCCGCCAAAGTGGGTGCGCAGCAATATGCTGGACTACGTTGGCGCCGCGTCGCCGCATGCATCGACGACGCGTCCCGCACGCTGCGCCGCGCTGCCGCTCGCTGCTCCGCAGTCGTTCCAGCCCACGCTCATCTCGGGCCGCAGCGCGGAGCCGCCCACCATCCCGGAGGGCGCCACCGTGTTCTACGCCGCGCGCATCGCCGCGGGTGCGGGTTAATGCAGGCGCGGGCGCCGCGGGCTCGCCACGCCAGCAGGGCAAGCTGACAGTCATGGGCATGTGTGCCACCGGCCCCGCTGCCCGGCCCCGCTGCGATGCCGGCCCGGGAGGTGGGGTGCATCCCACCGCGCCCTCTCATAGGCAGCGAACCCTTCCTCCACGCTGACATCGGCGGCCCTGGGGTGGCGGGTTGACCCATCCACCTCCCATCGAGCACCCGTGCGGCGCCATGCACCCGGCCAACCCTCCTTGCCCCTAGCCCCCGTCACCTGGCCTCCCGCATCCCGTCCGCCCCCTGCCCTGGCCTCGGCCCCACGTTTCCAACCACCCAGGCGACATCCTGACGGACAATTCGCTCCTGGTGACGGCCGAAACGAAGCCCGACGCCCTGGCCCGCGCCATCATCGCGCGCGTCAGCACAGCCGGACACACAGTGCTAGAGTGCCTCGGCCGCGCGGCGACCGCGCAGGCGTTGCAGGTGCGCACGCGCAGTGCGCCTGGCGCGCGCTCGCCCGCATGCCCACCAACTCATGTGCTTGCATCCAAACAAGGCCGCTCCCCGGCCCCCGGCGTGGCGTAATTTGTGTGCCCCCGTGCATGTCTCTGCACCTTGAACCTCAACTGCTGCATGCATGCACGCAGCTGATTGATCGAACACGCGTGCCTGCCGCACCCACTTTTGGGGGACCCCTGGCAGGCGGTCATTTCGGCGAGGCGGGGGCTGCTGGTCAGGACGCAGGACGTGGCGTGCGTGATAGCCTCCACCTATGTGAACCAGCAGCCGCGCCAAGCGACGCAGCAGCAGCAGCCGCGGCAGCGGGAGGGGGAGGAGGGGGAGCAGCAGCAGCCGCAGCAGCAGGCGGCAGAGGGGCGGCGCGGCAAGCGGCGGGGGGCGGCGGGCGCGGCGGCGACTGGCCCCGGCGGCGGCGAGGCGGCGGCGGCGCGACGCGTGCTGGCCAACCGGATTGTGGTGCTGGAGTGTGCCCCTCGCGACCCCTCGCTTCTACGGGTGAGTGCATGGGGCGCTCGCTGACCGCAGGGCCTCCGCTGGATGATACTGCATGGGGCCAGGCACGCGAAGTGGACTTTGGGGTAGTGGTTCAGCCGCTCAGCGCCCTGCCGGGGTCATTGGACTTTGGAGCGCCCCATTCATCCTGTTGGGCGGAACGCCGAGCTGCATGCCCGCACGCCATGCCTCGCCTGCCTGGACACCGTTGGGTTTCGGCTCCTGCACAACACTCGTGCCCTTTGCCCGCCCCTTGCACTCGCCGCAGGTCCGCTCTACTTACGGCAAGGTCGGCTCCTGAGCCGCCGGGGCCGCCGTTGTCGTCCCCGGCCTCGTTTTGACGTGCCGCAGACGTGTGAAGCCAGCACGCCCCCCGACTCACTGCCCTTCAGCTCGCAAGGCAGGGCTGGGGCCTGCTCTGACGGCGTCTGCGCCATGACTCATCGGCGGCACGGTGCCGCAAGCTTCCGGCAAGCTCCTGCCAAGGCGTGCACGCTGGAGGCGCGGGCGAGAGTGCGGCTTTCTCTCGTCTGCTGGCTGACCTCGTTCTGCGGCCAGTGGGTCCAAACAGTGTCGGGGTGCTGCAGTGTAAGCATCCAACCCCCTGAAACGCCATGGCGATGTCGGTGTTGCCGGCGAGGTGGAAAGCATTACGCACGCACTCGTCAGCAGCCGGCGGCCGCCGCTGCTGATGTCACCCGATGCGCATGGGTGGTTGCGGCGCCTGCAGCGGCGGATGCGCAGGCGGCGGCGGGGCTGAGGGAGGGGGAATGTTTGCTGCCTGCAGTGCCTGCTGGCCGCGTGGCGGCAGGGGCACACAGAGGGAGGGTCGGGTGAGTCTGGGTCGCCTCGCTAGGGGAAGCCCCGTCGTACCCCGCGCGCCGGAGTGCCGCTCGTGACGCCAGGAGGGAGGTGCTCGGCTCGCGCCACAGCAGGCCGGCCGCTCTCTGGCCAGGTGGATGCTACAGCCGCAAACGCCCTTGCCCTGGCTGAGTCTGCAGGTTTGGTCAGCACATGGCCACCTGCTTGCTGAGTGATGGTGGGGCAGTCAGTGGGTGGTGGTGGTGTGCGCTGCTGCGAACACTGTGATGCCGCGCACCGCAGGTGCGAGATGTCTTGGCAACGAGCTGTTGATTTGATTTGTTGGCTAGCAGGCGTGACCTCGGATCACGGCGCTCCGTACAGTATTAGGGCAGGTCCGTGGTGGTCAGGCCGGCCACTCCAGCTTCGGAATGACATGTGGGCACACGCCGGCAGCTACAACCTGCCGCATGCTCGAGTTTCGATGCAACTCGTCAGACTCCGATGGAAATCTAGCGTAATTTGATATTGTGACCGCAGCAACGACTTCCTGCAGCAGCCTGGATGTCCACATCGGTCGTGAAACGAGATAACGCGTTTGTAAACACCGTGAAAGGAAGTCGAGGTTTCACGAAGGACATTTCAAGGCTTCCTGACACTTGCAAGAGGAACCCGAACCGCAGCTCGGCGGGCCCAGTAAAGCAGTGGAGCAACATGCGGGTGCAGTCAGTCCTCGGAATTATGGCGCTCTTTTTTTCGGCCATGGGGGGCGCCCAGGTGCGCAGCTGTGGGGTGTCACCCGCCTATGGCCTGACCGCCGCTGCTGCAGCTGCAGTACCAGCGTGTGCTGCTTCATGCAGCCACAGCGCCTGCCAGTGTTTTGCCAGGCTCAGCACCACCCATAAAGCGTTTTGGGGTTTCACCAGTTATTTTCGTGACACGTGAGCTGGCTCCAGCAGCTTTGTCACAGGCACAGGCACACGCCGTGAGTACACCGCGCATGCAGCCACGCGAGCGGCCGAAAGCAGCCGCCCATGCCCGCACGCGCTGCGGTGCCCGCAGGCCCTCGCGCCTGCCGATGATGCTCTTGAAGTGGGAGGAGTGCGGGCCTTTGGCGAGAGCAGCGATGGCTCGGGCGGCGTCCAGGGGGTGGCGCCAGAGCTCTTTGGCCGGTACCCCGCCGGCTGCGTCGGCTGCGGCCGCTTGTCCTGCTACAAATATACGGGGGCAGTGCCAGCCAATGGGAGCGTCATCACCCGCGTCAGCCTCTCCGCGCCGACGCTCATCAATCCTACGAAATCGGCCAAGTACAAGCCGTCAGTGAAGGAGGTCCTCGCTTGGGCCGGGTCGCAGTTTGCAATCCCCAGCGGCTACCTGCGAGCGGCTGTTTTCAACAAGAATCTCACAAAGTCATACCAAGACTGGACTGGTGGGCCCAGCACGCGTGCGAGTGTGTCTTTTTGGCGTGTGTGGTGTATGTGATGTGTGCGTGTGTGGTATGTGAGTGTGTGAGTGTGTGCGCGCGCGTGTGTGGTGTGTGCGTGCGCGCTGTGAGTTTGTACATGCGTGCATAGTTGCAGTGTTGCGCATACATTGTGGCTGCTGGAGGACAAAAGCCGGGGACACGCAGCCAGCAGCCGTGCTGACTAAGCCCCACACGCTGACCTGACGGCACTTCTACTCCCCGATATTTCCCCGCCTGGCCCGGTCTGGCCGCGCCCCGGCCGCGTCACCACCATACCCTCATCAGAGGCGGTTGTCATTAACCGAAAGTCGGTCAAGCGGCGTCATGTGCGGCTGGAGCAGGTGACGCCTCTCCAAGCCGCGGCGCCGCAAGCACATGTCAAACGTCCCGCACCCCGTTCGCTCCTGCAGGCCCGCCTGCGGTTGGAGCCCCCTGATTCGCCTCGGCCGCTATCTGCCCTGCACAACAGCTCTGATGCTTTGAGCCGTCTGACACCTCAAACCTGCACGCACCAACCCACCCTGTGAATAGATCCAGCCGTGGAGCTCAACCCCCTGAACCCTCAACCCTGATCCCTATGTGAACAGATCCAGCCGTGGACCTCGACGTTCAACCCGTCCAATGACTTTGATGCACTGCCGGTCAGCAACGGCTACATATTGGTGCATCTCGACAAAAACACAGTCTACGCAGTGACAGGTGAGGGTGTGGGCGCTCCCCGCTCCACACCCGCTCCCGTTGCGGTCCAAAGCGCGCACCGTCACTCGCCCACACGCGCTGCGCTGCCCGCCCTGGCAGCCGCTGGCGCACGGCCGCGCCGCCGTCGCGCCCGCGGAGGCCCCGGCTTCTGCGCTGGCCATTGTGCGCGGCGTGTGTGCGTCCAGGCTCCAAAGGGCCGCCGTTTATGCAGCCCTACCCCCTTTCTTTGGATGATAGTGACTCCCCGCACCACCAATTTCTGACATTGCACTGCCTGTTTTGTTCCCTCGCAATTCGATTCTCATAATGAAATCGCCCCCTTCTCAGGTGGTTACATCCCCAGCCTGCTCACCCCTGCCACAATGCCCCGGGGCGGGTTCATCAGCTCTGGCCGCGCCAAAGCCACTGCCGCGGCCGCGGCGCTGGCAGCCGCCCCCGACGCGCGCCCCGACGCCGCCGCCGCGCTCCGCGCCGCCGCCGCCGGCGACGTTCAGGCGCTCGCCGCGCGCGCGCTGTCGCCCGCGTCGCTCGGCGCGCCGGACGCGGGCGGGGGCGGTGGCGGCCAGGCGACAGCTGACGCGCCCGAGGTGGTGTGCTTCTCGGATGGTTGCAAGGCTGCGTTTGCTCAGAGCATATTCCTGCCCCCGGGCAGCACCAGCCAGCCGCGTGACCTCAAGGTGTATGTAGATGCGACAGACGGCAGAGTGATCTCGACCAGAGATGAGCTGAGGACCGGCGTGTCTGCATCTATCGGCACCGGCACTGCGCTCTACGCCGGCGTCATCACAAGGCTCAACACGGGTGCGGATTGTGCTACGTTTGGCCAACAGATGTGCGCCGCGGTGCCGGGCCGCCCCCTGCACCTGTCTTTGACACTGCAGGTGCTCCGGCCGCTGAGCGCCAAACACGACCTAACCATGACCTGCCCGACTGATGCAA
Source organism: Monoraphidium neglectum (assembly GCF_000611645.1). Classification (NCBI taxonomy): domain Eukaryota; kingdom Viridiplantae; phylum Chlorophyta; class Chlorophyceae; order Sphaeropleales; family Selenastraceae; genus Monoraphidium; species Monoraphidium neglectum. The sequence goes on from NW_014012399.1 coordinate 9,038, forward strand.
CAGAGAACCCGCCATCCCCTCAACCCTCACTCGTGAAATGCAGGCAGGAGTTCCAACAGAAACCAGGCCGGCGGTCGCTTTGAGTTGACGGATTTCAGAGCAAACAAGGCGCAGACTTTTGACTTCCTGAATTTGGCGGTAAACGACATCTTTGTAGTGCCCGAGCTTGAGAGGGACGACGACAACAACTGGTGGGCATGTTGTTTCCGCCAGCGCCATGGTTGGTTGCCAGATGCAGCAACAGTGCTGATCATGCTGGGACCGGCCACGACTTGTGCCAGCGCAGTCCCACGTGGGCCTGCGCATGTGGTGGGGGTTGTAATGCAACAGGAGATGCGCGGCTCCGAAAGTCAAGCAGGATAGTGTGCTGAATCTGACCTCACATTGTTGTCAGTGTTGAGTGCACAATTTCAGCCCCGTCCCGATTGCCTGCCTCATCCCATGGGCCCAGGCGCGCAGCAGACCAAGAAAACCAAGTCACGCACCACCGAACCCCCCACCTCGTCGCCGGGTTGTTTTGACGTTTCCATGCGCCGCGCCCGCAGGGGCACGGGCAGCGCGCGCATCATCACCACGGCGGACCGCCAGACGGCTGCTGTCGACGCGCACTGGGGTGCTGGCCTCGTAAGTAATCTGCGGGCAGCGGGGTGCCTGGTGCATTCTGACGGCCAGCAGCCGCGTCCAATGGCTTGGGTCATATGTTTGCACAAAACAATGCACGGACAGCGATTGCTGCAGCAATATGGACGTGCCGCCCCGCCCGGATAAGCACCGCACCCAGCCGTGCCTTCCCGTGTCCCTGCGGGGCCGCAAAGGGAACAGCATCATGGATGGGCCGGGCTCGAAAACGCCCGCTCCTGAGCGCCCACTTGCTCATTTGCACCTTTGACGGCCGACTGAACCCGGCCTGCTGCGTCCCTGCAAACCAGCTGCATCCGTGCCACCCTGGAAATCTCCCAGTCTTTGGCAACCTCGTTCACAAACCCACCCCTTGCCTAGGTTCACGAGTACTACCTGAAGGTCCACAAACGCAAGAGCTTTGATGACAGGAACACCCCCATCAAGTCGTACGTCCACGTGGGCTCAAAGTACAACAATGCGTTCTACTCTGGTGCGCATTGGGCACTTTGCTTGTGATGTGATGTGGTGTCTCTCTCTCCCTCTCTTCTGTTGCGTGCCCGTGAATGTGCACTTGTGCGTGTGTGTGTGTGTGTGTGTGTGCGCACGTGTGGTGCATGGGCTGTGCTTGCTGCGGTTCTTGTTGATGTGGGCCCTCTGCAATGTGTGCTTTGGTACGCGCCCCACCTTTGAAGCCCCAGGGGAGTGAACAGGGCCATGCAATGCAGCGTAGCAGCCTCCCCTCGAACCAACGCCTGCCATCGTCCTCGCCCCTCGCGTCCCCTGATGCGACCCTGCTCCGCCGCTCTTCTGCCATCGGCGCGCTGCGGCCCCCAGCCGGCACGATGTACTATGGAGACGGCTCCCGCAACCCCGACAACCTTGGATCGTGCAGCACCTCCGCCTACGGCCCGGTCACCACCCTCGATGTCACCGCCCACGAGAGTGAGCGGGCGAAGGCGCAGGCGCCGCGCCGGCGCATCTGCGTGGATGGCGACACGCTGCTGCGAAGGCAGAGGCGTGCTTGACTTTTCCTGTTTTTGTTTCGGTCGTCACGGCTCGCGTGGCCGATTAGCGGCCCTTCCAACGCTGACACGTCACCCTTCTTGTCCGCCCCGGCCGCCTCTTTCCGCCGCAGTCACCCACGGCGTCACCGAGTGAGGCGCCGGGAGGCGCCGTGCCGCGCCCTCCCGCAGGGGTAGCGCGCGTGGCCTCTTGCCAACGTTCAGAAGCCTGGCTTGGAGGTGGAATGGGCACGTTGCTGCCTGCCCCTCTAGACGCAGTTATCTGCCTTCCGCCCCACCCGTCGCACTGCTGGTGCCGGTCGAGCGGGCAGCAAGCTCCCTGCAGACCCGCCGCCGCCGCCCACCCGCCTGCCGCGCGACCACCTCCCCCTTGACTGTCGCAGGTTCTCGGGCAGGATGATCTACACCAACTCGTACGGCGCGTTCAGCGAGGCCGTGTCAGGTTAGCGCAGCCGCAACAACGCCCCGCCTAAAACCCTGAGCCCGTGCTTTTGGGGGGGGGGGGACGCCATCACCCCTTTGGAATGCGAGCTGCAGGATGGTCCCGCTCGGATCGCCGCCGGAACGCACTGCCACAACGAGCTCGCGGCGGGAAGCATCAGCTGGCGCGAGGCCCCGGCCGCTGCAGGCCTGGCAGGGTGGCGTCGGGCGTCGCATCTGCGGGCCCAGCACGTGCCACTAGTGCTGCCCATGCAGCACTAAGCCTGCCCCTGGGCCCCACAACCCCCTTCTTCAAAATCCCCATGTCGCCTCCCCCTCACACACACACGCACAACACATCACATATTCCTTCCCCCGACGCCTTCCCTCCCGATCCCCGCCGCCCTCATCCAGTGCCCGGCATGCCGGCGCAGTGTCCTCACAACTCTTGTAACTGACTCTTCCTAAGCCCACCCTTTCCACTCTACCCCGGCCCTGCCCCCGCCCTCGCCCCCGCCCGTCAGACATGATGGCGCAGTGCGTGATGGATTACGCCCAATCCACGGGTGTCTACCGTAAAGGCGCGGACTTCTTGATCGGTTCCGACATCTGGCCCAACAAGACCTGCTCGCGCCCTTTCCTTCGGTCCATGATAAACCCTCTTGCGGACGCCAACTCGTTCGCATGCTGGACTCCGCTGATCGATCAAAAGGTGCATGTTTGTGAACACGCACGCACGCACATGTGCTCCTTTTGCGCATGCGTGTGTGTGTGCGTGCGTGTGTGTGTGTTTGTATGTGTGTGTGTCATTGTATGTGTGTGTGTCTTTGCATGTGTGTGTGTGTGTGTGTGTGTGTTTGTATGTATGTGTGCACGCGCGTGTGTGTGTGTGTGTGTGTGTGTGTTTGTACGTGTGCGTATGTCGGTGTAGGGGTTCTTTCCAACTCACTGCAAAAATGTGCTGTCGGGAAGTCAAGGGGTGCATGGAAGCCAAAAGGGGGGCAACTTGGGACTGCCAACGTGTCCCTTTCCGGGCCGCTTGTGACTTGCCGGCGCGACACGACTTCATACGCACCCGGACCCCCCAGGTTGCATCCCTTCTGCCCCAACGCCCCTCTCCCCCACCCCCACCCCTATACCCCAACAAATCCATCGCAGCTCCCGAACGTCAACATTTCAAACTTTGACAGCGCGACGCAGTCGAGGTTTGGGTTGCCAAATTATTGCGAGGTGAACGGGGCATCGTTGGTGGTGTGGTGTTTCCATCGCTGTCAACAGTGCGCACGGGCGGGTTGGCTGGGTGCAGCTGCGTTGGTCCTGAGACGGACGCAGCAGCAGCCTCACGTGCGCGCATGCGCGCGTCAGCAGCGCGCCCATATGCCAACGCAACCACCCATCACCAGCCGACAAACGATCCGGTAGCCTCCCCTCGCAAGCCAGCCGACCGGGTATCAATCCAATACCTGAAGGGTCTCGCCAGTCAACTCCCCCTCGATGGCTGCGAATACAAACCAAAACTGGGGTTGGCCACCTACACACCATGACCTTGCAGGTCGATGTGCACTTCAGCAGCGGCCCCGCCAACCGCTGGTTCTGGCTGGTGTCGAAGGGCTTCACCACTTGCCCCTCGCAGGGCAAGCCTGCTTCGATCGGTGCGCGCCCGGCAGGCGAAGGGTGGTCGGTGGTGGTGGTCGCGGGGTGTGTCGTGTGCGCGCATGCGCGTGCGCGTGTATGTGGAACAGAGAGACACACAGAGGCAGGGAGGGAGGGAGGATTCGTGGGTGTATATGTGTGTGTGTGTGTGTGTGTGTGTGTGTGCGCGCGCGCACGCGTGCCTGCACGCGCATCAACGTGTGTCGACCCGTGTGCAAGGGGGAAGCGCTTGCGGGCGTCACGCCTGGCCCGACACGACCCAACATGATCCTCACGTCCCTGCACGGCCGTCCCCAAACGTCCCCCAAACAATACAAACACCAGCCTTCGCCACCGCCAGCGGCGCTGCCCATGCATGTCAATGCCTCACCCCATCCCCTTTCCTATCGCCCCGCACCACTACGAATCTGGCAGGCCTCCCTTCGACCTGCAAGATCGTTTACCGAGCGCTCACCAATTACTTCACGCCCGTCACCGACTATTTCGAGGCCCGAGCCGCCACAGCCCAGGCCGCGGCCGACCTCTTCGGCCCGGGCAGCGCCGAGGTCGCCGCCGTCAAGGGGGGCTGGGACGTCGTCGGGGCGCCCACTGCGCCGGATGGCACGGGGCCGACGTGCGACGCGACATATGCTACCAACACTGCGTCTTGCGGATAGAACGCGAAGGGCCGAGGGTCGCCGGCGCTCTCGGAAGGTCGTTCGGGGGCGAGGTGGGGCGCTATCTGTGACGCGCTGCGTCGACGCCGCCAGGCGGGGCCCCCGTGAGAGGAGCAGCCATCCGGGCTGCGGCAGCAGCTGCAGACACGCCGGCTCCACCGCCGCGCGAGCCGGCTCGTGCCGCCACTGCTACTGTTTCCGGCGCCCGATCCTGTCAAGGTCGCGTTGTTCAGTGCACGGGGCGGTGGAGATGCGTGCAGAGGTTTGGCAGCCATGCGTTCGATCACGGTTGCAAAGCATCTAACGCGGCCAGTGCACTTCAAGATGCTGGCCTCGCCGGCCACAGGCGGCGTCGGCTGCGGGGAGGTTCGCCCACGCCCGCTGCGCTCGTCCCACAGCACCGCACCCGCCCGCTCGCTGCCTCTGCGTTGTGCGCATGTGTGTGCGTGTCGCGTGCGCGCGGCCCATCCCGCGGAGCTAGTCGTGGCGCCTGCTGTTTTTTTTCCCCCTGGCCCCTTACTTGGGCGGCGCCCTCGCGCGCCTGCAGCCCCACGACCCCTTTGATGACCTTCACACGAGCCCAGCCCTCAACTGGCAACTGATGAGGTTTGGCCATTACACGCCCCAGTCAGGTTGCCCACCTGGGGTCCCTAACCCCTACCGCAACCATTTTACACCATACACACCAGCCATCACGAACAGACACCTTCAAACCTCAATTTACAGTTGCTGCAACTTCCAATGCAGCGTGGGCCCTGGTTTAATCCGTTGCCAAGCCACGTGCAGAGCTGGGTGAGGCAGTATGTCCTCCCTGGGCGCTTTGCTGCCCTTCGCAGCACGCTGCATTCCTTGGATTATTCCATTGTGGGGCATGGGCCTTGCCCCGCTGAGAGTGCCTGCCCCCTTACCTATGTGTGTGTTTGTGTGTGTGTGTGTGTGTGTGTGTGTGTGTGTGTGCGTGTGTGTTTGAATCGTCTGTGTGTATGTGAGTGCGCGCGTGAGTGCATGCGTGTGCGTGCAACGCGTGTGTGTGTGTGTGTGTGTGTGTGTGTGTGTGTGTGTGTGTGTGTGTAAGCAGCCATGCGTGTGAGCAACAGCAACGCAGCATCGTCCGGCTCGCCCATTCCAGCAAGGGCGTGCGCAGCGGGGCGGGGCGAGCGACACCCGCAGTTGGTGGGGCTGGAGCATGTGGTTGAGGGCAGGGGCGGCGCACGTCCGCCTGGTCCAAGTCCAAATTGCCAGTGGAGCAGCCCCACCCGCCAGCGCGCTCGTGCCAGGGGCTCGCCCGGTGGCGCGCCAAACCCTGCTGCTCGGCTCGGGGGCGCATCCGCCGCAGTCACTGCTGATGCGGCCCGCGCCGACCCTCGGTGGAAGTGGTGCGCTGTTCGACACTACAGACTGGAAAGAGCTCAGGCACACCTGAGCGTTGACCGTGCGTCTGCTCAGTGGGCCCTAGTATGTGGTAGGCACTCCCCTTCATCGCTGCACCCCACGTGGCCCCTGCCCTGGCCTGACTTGCTCCTCGCTGCTGGAGCCTGCGCAACGCATCTGCACCACGCACCGCCCTCCCTGCTGCGGACTTCGGTGAATTCATGAATTTGCAAACGGCAGAAATCTGCTGCGGACCCTCGCAGCGACCCAGTCGATCCGCCGCCCAGCTGGCCCGCGGCAGAGCTTGCAGGGGATCCTTACTCTCGTCCGCCGCCACTATGGTGTGACGGGCGCAACGGGTGGGGCCAGGCCGGCATGAAAGCGGCCCGAAGCCTGGGCCGCTCGAAAAAACAGCGAAGGCCAGCAGCAAAAGGCGCAGCGCGGCAGCGGCGGCGGCGCCAGACATGCGAGATGAGAGCATGTGCACCCCGTGCTAAGGGCGGCGGAGGCGCCGACCCGAGCCGCCTCCAGCGGCGACGGCCCGCTCTGCCCGGCAGCGCGCGGGCGGCGTGCCGGCAAGCAGGTGCCGAGCCGCAACTGCGCGCCAGCCGCGCCCGCGGCGGCGGCGGCGGCGGCGGGTCGCCGGGGCGGCCCTACCGCTGCGCCCGGCAAGCCGGGGGCGCCCCAACTAGCGCGCCCCAGGCCGGTGCGATAGCCGGTCTCAAGCACAGCGTAGGTGGGAAGGCCCGCCCTATGGCTGCGAGTAGCTGGGGTCGTAGGTCGGGTGGACGTAGCTGCCGGTGACCGTGCGCAGCTGGATGTTCACCGGGTCCTTGTAGATGTTCTTCCACTGCCACGACAGAGGGGGGGTGGCCGCAC
>NW_014012398.1:0-7105 GCF_000611645.1 Monoraphidium neglectum
CCGTCGGCCCCCTCCCCCTCATCATCCCCAGCGCCCTCGCTGCTGCCCTCGTCCTCCTCCTCCTCGCCACCATTGCCGCCGCCGCCCTCCTCCTCCTCCTCCTCCCCTTCCTCCTCGTCGTCCGCAGCCGCCGCCGACGGCCCCAGGTTGCCAAAAAACGCGGCGCCTCGGTCCTTCTTCTTCTTGCCCTTGGCCTTGCCGCCGCCGCCCGGCCGCTCCTTCGCCTCGCCGGGCGTCACCGCCCGTACCTCGCGCCCCCAGGGGCCCCACTCGGGCTGGCCGCTCCAGGTCAGCGTCCCCTGCTCGCCCGTCCGCGCGCGGAATACGTACTCGGTACCTGTCACAACGCCGTTTGGGAGGCGGGAGGGGGAGGCGGGTGCCTTATTAGAGGGCGAAGACAGCGGCTGTGGGCGCAGCACAGGGTCGGGGCTCGAGCGGTCCCACATCGGCACGCCCGCTGCTGAAATGGTCCACGGCCAAATCCGCCCCACTGTTCTCGTATTGTTTTGACAAAGGTAACCAAAACCCTCAGCCGGCAACACACATAAGCATGGGCACTCATGAACTCATGTACACACACATGTACTCACACTCACACATCCACATACACACACTTGCGCGCAACACATGCAACACGCACCACACACACACACACACACACACACACACACACACAACACACTTTTCTGCACACATGCGCTCGCGCGCATACACGCCCACCCACACACACACACACACACACACACATAACGTAGTTGCGCGCACGCACACACACACACACACACACACACACGCACGCACGTGCGCACGCTCGCACCCCCCCACCGCCGCCCCCCCACCACACCACACACACACACACACACGCGCGCGATGTGAGGCCCACCTGGCGCCAGCTGGAGGACCATCGCCTCTGTCTCCCGCGGCCCAGGAACCAGCGTCCACTTGCGCGCGCCGCCGCTGTCTGCGCGCGCGTACGACACATCCCAGTCGGCGCCGACAGGGGGCACCTGGTGGGACAGGGGAGGGGGGCGACAAAACGCGGCGCGGCGCCGCGCGGTCTCAGGGCTTGCTGCCGTGGGCTGCCGGCGAGCCATGCACCGCAAACAGGCCGCCAGCCGCCGCCGCGGGCGGCCGGGCCAGGGCGCTGCGTGGCACGCCGCTGGGGCTCTGCCGCGGCTTTTGCGGCGGGGGAAACTGACACGGGGAGGGGTGCAGCTGCGGGGCCACCGGCTGCACCCCGACTACCTCTAAGCTCTCGAGCAACACCGCCTAGTCATGCACCTATGCACGCATGCATCCACCCTGATCGCCCGACCACACGCAGGAAAACACACGCTCGTATGCAGCAGCACACTCCCCCACCCGTACGCGCCGCAAGCTCGGGCGATGAGCCACCCACCGGGCAGCCCTCCAGCAGGCTGGTGTCGGCAACCCTCAGCTTAGCAGTGACGCGGCCGGATGGGGGCTGCGACGCGCCGTAGGCCGGCGCCGGCGTGACCTCCAGCAGCGCCGGCTGGCGCAGGAAGTGCTGCCTGATTATTTTTTCCTGCGGAGGGTGGTGGAGGTGTTGGTAGGTGCGTGGAGGATTGTCATCATGAGTCACAGACGGGTATGATGAGCAGAGGTGGGTGGGGGATGGTTGCGTGTGGCATTAGGAGGCTTTGAGGGGAGGTTTGAGCCCGCTTCGGCGGGCGCTTCCCATCCGCCAAGGTGCTAGTCATGAGCGCCAGAGTGCCAGACATTGAGGCGGGTCCTTGCTGGCACGGCAGCGGGCGCGAAAACACAGGTGGTCAGCAAGGCACACAGCCCGCCGCTGCAAGGCCAGGCGACGCGGAGCGCACCGCCATCGCGCAGCACAAGCAGCCGAGCGCGAACAGACCCGCCACCCGCACCCACCCTGCTGGCGCCGCCTGCGCGCCACGCGGCGCTGCTCTTGGGGTCCTCCTGCTGCAGCTTCAGGTCGGCTTCCTCCGCCTCCTTCCGCGCCGCCGCCTCCGCGCGCTGCGCGGCGCGCGCGGCGCGGACCTCCTCGCTTTGGAACGCGCGGCGGCGCTGCTTCACCTCCCGGCGTCGGGCGATGCAGTCGGGGCAGTAGCAGCTGCCGCGCCCGCCGCCGCCGCCGCCGCCATAGTCCTCTTCGTCGTCGCCCCGCTCCTGTTGGAACCTGCTGTACCTGTCGATTCGAAATTCAAATTCATGCAAGGCACCATGAGACGGACGAGGCTTTCTTGCACGCTCAACCGGGCAAAGCGCCTCGCGCTGACGGAGGAATGGAAATGGCCTGCTTTGTGAGGCCGACCTTCCCCACCTCATCCTCTCCACCTCAACCTCTCCCCCAGCCTGCCCCCGTCTTGCACCAACACAACCCCCTGGGTGCTCCCATGCATCCTCAACACCACGCCTTCCCCCAGGACGCCCCCTCTGCCGGCCCACGCGCTCTCGACGCGCCCCTCGTGCCTCAACCGCGGGTCCCTCGAGCCGCTCACATGCGCAGGAACGCGGCAAAGTCCATCCGGCCAAACGCAAACGGCCCGAACTCGTCCTCGCCCTCCTCGTAGCCGTCCTCGTCATCTGACCCATAGTAATCCGCATCCTCGTACTCATCCTCGTCCTCGTCATCGACGTAGTCGTAGCGACCCGCGGGGTACCCCGGACGGCTGCCGGACCGCTGGATGTGGTCCTTTGCGGCGTTGATCTGCTGCATCATAGCGTGAGACTCCCGGGAGCCCGCGTTCTTGTCGGGGTGCCTATTGCATGCGGTTGCACGGCGGGGCGGCGCAGGCCATGGGAGGCGGGAGGGGCGGGTGCGGGCGTGCGCGAGCAGCGCGCGCTCGGCGCTGGCAGCCGGGCAGCAGGCGGGGCGGTCGCTGCGGGGCGGGGTGGCGGCTGCCAAGGGGGGGGGGGCGTCCGCTGTGGGGACGGGCGCGACCCGGAACTGCAGTGGGGCACATGTGTGCTGTGCACGCGCGGAAGCATGCGTCACGCGCCCACGGTCCAGCGAGCGCACCATTGGATGGACAGCCGCTTGTAGGCCGCCCGGACCTCGTCGTCGCTCGCGCCCTCATCCAGGCCCAGGATCTTGAGCGCCGAGCTGCGGTTGCTCACCATGGCGGGCGAAGCTGCTGGCGCTGCAGCGCAGCTCGCTCGGGCCTACGCTGTCGCTGCTCGTGCCGTGCCGCGGGTTTGTGGGGTACGCGTGAGCGCGGCTGCGGCGTCTGAGCGCGGGCTGCTAAGAATGGCTTTTAAACTTCGTGTAGAAGTCTTCTAGGCTATCCTCAAACGGCCTGAGCTAGTTTCGATGGGGCTACGATATGTGAGTGGAGCCACAGTAACCTGGCTACGTGATGTAGGGCCGTCTTCAAAACTATACATAAAGTCTCAAGTGAATGTGTCCAACGGTGAGCACGTTCTGAAGCCGACCTCCGTCTGGAAACTGCAAGGAGGCTGGCTGTGATCTCGATTTTTTCTGAGTCCTAGTTCTGTGTACCTTCATCGCAAGCACAGCTTCTTGATATTGTTGGTACAAGCAGCAACCACTTGATCCAGATACCGTAAAGCACTAGACGGCATACCAGTGTCACTTCCCGCGTGACGACAGTGTTTGCGTCGCTTTTGTTGCTCCCCTGTCACGTTGCCATGACAGCCCCTCCTTTCACACCGTCTGCCGCAGCTGCTGACGACGTCGGCGCCGGCGACGCAGATCCCGAGCCGCAGCTGCACCTGTCGTCGCCCCACGTCGCGTCGGCGCTCGCTGCGCTGCACGCCGCATCCGGCGCTGCCCCTGCAGATCCCGGTGCCGCCGCCGCAGCGCCCGCGGCGGGGGTCGTTACGATATACGACTATGACCTCGTCACCATCCCCCTCGAGGTCTTCCAGGAGGCGGTCGCAACCACCATGGAGGCGCTCAAGCAGCGCCAGATGCAGCAGGCGGCCGCCGCCGCCGCCGCCGCTGCCGTGCCTGACTGGAGCCGGCTGCAGCACCACTCGCATCATCACCACCACCACCAGCACCACGACCAGCTCGCCCCGCGCCACGCGCCGCTGAAGCCGCCCGCCGCCGCAAAAAAGAAGCACCGGAAGAAGCCGCACGCGTCCGCCGGGGGCGGCGCGGGAGAGGACGACGGCGTCATGCCGCCCGAGGCGCTGTCGCTGCCTTTTGATGTGATGGCGATTGTGGCGCAGGGGCGGTGGAGCAAGCGGCTGGAGGAGGTGCTGGATGAGAAGGCTGTCACGTTGCCATGGGCGGTGCTGCGGCGGCTGAAGCGCCAGGCGGGGCGGCCAAGCAATGCGTACCTGCGGCACCTGCGGCTAGCAAAGGCGGCGGCGGGGTTGGAGGAGCAGGGCGAGGAGGCGGAGGAGGGGCACGTGGCCTTGGCCGCGGGCGGCGGGGGCGAGGGGGGGTTTGACTTGCGCGCTGAGGCAGGCGGCGGCGGCAGCGGCGGCAGCGCGGCGGCGCTTGCGGCGGCGGGAAGCGCGGGCGGGGTGTCGGATCCCGCGCTTGCATCGGTGGCTCTTGCAGTGCCGGGGCCTGGCGGCGGTGGCGGCGACTTGGACTTGTTGTTGGGCGGCGGCGGCGGCGGCGGTGGCTCGGGCGATGGCACGGGCGGTGGCGCAGGCGTTGGTACGGACCATGGCACGGGCGGCGTTGCGGGGCCGCATCTTTTGGGGATGCAGCTGGCGGCGCCGTCGGCGCTTGTATTAGAGGGCTTGGACGCTGAGCTGCCCCCCAACCAGTGATCAAAACGACACCTGCCATATCCAGCAGAATTATCACACCCCATCAAACAGGGCTCCTGTATTCTTTTTGCTGCACAATATACTGTGATCTCTGGCCTGGACCCGCTCCCGCTTCCCCCCGAAATTCCAGCAGGCAATATGTGTGTGCAGGCACATGTGCCATTTAGCCTGCTGTACTCCCGCACCTTGCAGGGTTGTGATGTGCATGTGAACGCTGCCAACAGCATACGTCTCTATTGCGCATGGCTGGCGAGCTGTATTACTATAGTCCACCAAACCCATCATGTCAGCCCTGGCCGCAGTCACGCAAAAGGCTCGCGTATGCTCAGGCGTCCCAAGAACCCTCTTTGGATGGTTCTGGTTCTTAGCTGCGGCGCGCCGGCAGGGATGCTGCATCGTCTTGCACTGTGCATGCTTCCTCACTTTCTGTCAGTAACACCATTTTACAGGACTTTGCTTTGACAGGGGTTTGCTAAACTTTGCATGCTGGGCGCACACCGCAGTGGCCGGACGCACATGTGAGAGTGTCTGCTGCTGTGTGGATGCGGTTGAGTGCAAAGCGTGTCGAATTCAGCAGAAAGGCAGCATCTTCGGCCGCGGACGCCGCGCAATCGGCAGCAGCGATAGCATACGCGGCGGTGGCAGCAGCTGCAGCAGTGCTCCCAGCTACGGTACCCCAGCACTTGCACTGGCAGCATTAGTCAGACTGCTGTGATCTTGACCAGAGTGCGTGGAGCTTCAACTGATCGATATCCGTCTCACAGTTGAGACACACAGTATGCAACCTTCAAAATTCGAACCCAGCACAGACCGGATGGACGATCTAGCCCGTCCGGTTGCCACGTCCGTGGCGCGCTCGCCAACCAAATACTATCCAGCAGCTATTGAATCCTCACCGGTGACAGCATCCATGTTTGCAGCAGCGCCATCTGCCACTAAGCCCAGAGCAAGCGAAGAATGGGATGCGCTCGTCCATCGGGCCGATGGCACCGGCTGCGGCACCGCGCTGCCGCCCCGCAGCAGGCCCACCCAGGCCACCACCCTGCCATGCAAAAGCAGCAGCCGCGAAAACGTCCCAGCCGCAGCCCTGCCCCCACCGGCGGCCACGCACGCCGCGCCACTGCCATTCTTGCAGCACCCGCGGCCCTTTGCTGCGGCCGCAGCCCCGCCACCGCCGCAGATGCAGCCGCGCCCCTGTGAGTTTGACCGCCGCCGCGACGGGGCCCTGCTGTCAATGCACAAGGAGCTAGGGGAGCTGCGGTCGGAGCTGGACGCGGCGCGGCGCGCGCAGCGGCGCGTGGAGGGCGATCTGGCCGGGGCAGGGGCGCGTCACGCTGCTGAGCTTGCCGCTGCAGAGGTGTGCATGGCCGCAGGGCCGCATGGCCGCATGGCCGCATGGCTGCATGGGGGTTTGGCCGCATGGTCGTACGGCCGCATGGCCGTTCGGCCGCGTGGGGGGCCAACCACAGAAACTGCTCGATTGCGGGGCATGTTGAATGTAGGCAGGGCGTGCATGCATGTGGTGCAACACACTCACAAGTGCATGCACGCCCGCCTGCAGCGGCCATGCGTTGACATGTGTTGAACATGAGGCTATTACCCCACCCGCCACCTCATCGCCCTTACACGTGATTTGCCCTGCGGCTTTCAACGGCCACCCATGCACCCATGCGCACGCAGACGCGTGCGTTGGCTCGGTTGGACGCGTTGCGGGCGCGGGCGGCTCTTCACAGCGCTCGTCAGAGGGAGCTGCTGCGGGCGCCGACCGCCGGCAGGTGCTTTGCTTCGTGGAGCGCGCAGGCCGCAGCCGCACGCCAGCGTCGTGCTGTGGCGCTCACTCGCCACGCGCGGAGGCGCACAGCCCAGGTGCTTGCGGCGTGGCAGGCGATCACAGCATGGCGCGCCGAGGGGCGCCGGCGGCTGTCGCGGGCAGCAAAGTGGCGCGTGCGCCGCGTGCGCGCGCTCGCCTTTTGGCGCTGGCGGGCCTTGGCGATCGCGCCTCTGTCTGCTGGCGGTGATTTGGCCTTGGCATGCGCACAGGCGGAGGCCAAGGGTCCGAGTCAGCTGGACAGTGCAGGTGCAAACAGCAGCTGCAGCCGTAGCAGCAGCGCAGGGATCCTGGAACCTTCTGCAGTCAGTTCCAAGGCCAATCAGGTGACCACGCGGCCGCGGCAGGCGCGCGGGACCGCTGGGGACGCACGTCCGCAGCTGGAGGACACGTCCGCGAGGCAGGTGGAGGGGCGGGCAGCGGAGCTCTGCCGGTTGGAGGCGGCCGTTGGCGCCTGGAGAGACGCGGTGCTGTGGGGCGTACAGCTGCGGCACGTCTGCCACATGCTCTCCCACGCCCGCCGCGCCCGCTGCCTGCGCG
>NW_014012398.1:7479-11548 GCF_000611645.1 Monoraphidium neglectum
CCCGCCGCGCCCGCTGCCTGCGCGCCTGGCGCGCCGCCGTGGCGCGCCGTCGCGACGCGCGGCTGGGCGCGTCCGCGCGGCTGTCGGCCGCGGGCGCGCGGCTGCGCATGCTTTGGGGGATGTCGGCGCTGCGGGAGGCGAGGGACGAGGCAGTTGCGCGCCGCGCGCTGCGTGCGGCGGCGGCACGGCGGCTGCTTGCGGCGTGGCGAGCCACGGCGCGCCGGCGCGCGCGCGGGCAGAGGCTGGTGGCGCTGCGGCGCGCGGCACGGTCGCGGGCGCTGGCGGCCGCCGCCTTGGGGGCTTGGCGCGTCGCGGCGGCGCGCCTGAGGCTGCGTCGAGGGGTCGCGATTGCTGTGCAGCTGCAGGTGCGCCTGCTCTGTGAACTTGCTGAGGCGGACCTTACTCTTCAGCTGCCGCACGCCGCATGCAGCTGTTTGCGAGTCCTACTGGTTCAGTTGAGCAGTAAAGCTTCGGCGTCGACAGCCGTCGCACAGCCATGATGTCGTCAGCAAACCCCACCGCTGACTTTTTCGGCGCACCTGCCCCGTTTCTTTGCCGTTTCGGCAGGAACAAGCGACCGAGAGCGCGGCGGGTGCCGCCTGTGCCGAGGCCGCACGGGCGGCGGCCGCAGAGCAGCTGGCAGCCGCCGACCGGCGGGCGGCGTGGCTGGAGCGGCAGGCGGCGCTCGCTGGCGCTGGCGCGGTTGCCGGTGCGTTCACGGTTGATCGAGCAGGTCTATTCGCCTAGAAAGCGCTGAGAAGAAGCTGCGACACTCTCGGTTGTGGGCCCAGGCGGGGGGCAATCGGTGTCGGGAGCAGTTGCTCGGCACCGTGCCACAACTATTGGGGCGGCTGCCTCAATCCAAACATTTTAGCAAGCCTGATTGGTGTCAGCACTCTGGATTACATGGCATCTCTTTATACCTGTTAACAATGCGCGTGCACCCCCGTCCCCCACCAAACAAGGGTCGCTGCTCTCGGGTGCCGACCTGCGCTGGCGCGCGGCGGAGCCAGCCACCCCCGCCTGCGCCGCGCTGCTGGCCCGGGCGCGCCACGCGGCGTTCAGTCTGGACGCCGTGCAGCAGCCGCCGCCGGCCGACGCCGGCGCCGAGCGCCACAGCCACAGCGCAGAGCTCGGGCAGCAGCAGGCGGCGCCGACCTGCGGCGTCGCGGCGGCCGGGGGGTCGGTTGTGCCCCTCAGGACATTCATTGTGTACGGCGGCGTGAGCACGGCGGGCGACGGGGCGTGGCTGGGTGACCTTGTGCTGGTGACGCTCTGGCGGGAGGGGCGCGGCGCAGCCAAACGCGGCCCCGCCAGGGAGGAGGGCCATCGTTGCAAAGCCAAGTGCATACTTGCAGGGGCGGAGCGCGGCGGCGGCGGCGGCGGTGCAGCGTTTCGCTACCGTTGCGAAACGCTCGAGCAGCTTCCCGGCGGGTGCGGGCACCAAGCCACTGACTTGGGAGAAAGCGCCGCCATTGCCACCTCCGCAAATGCAGCCAGCAGCGGCGGGGTTGACCGCAGCAGTGCAGGGGAAACTTCGGCGCTGGTGGGCCCCTGCCAAAGGCGCGACTTCGCAGCCTGCGCCGCCGGCCCCGCCCGATTTCTGCTTCACGGCGGCTTCCTTGGCGCAGCGGGAGGCGAAGAGGCTTCAGACATCTGGATCTGCGACCTGGAGCGCTGCGGCCCGTCCGCCTGCCCTGGCACCCCGCAAGGCGAGGCCTGGCGGGCGCGCTGGCGGCCGGGACGCGGGGGTTCTGTTGACGGGGCAGCGGCAGCGGCTGCGCAGGCGCCGATGGGGCGCTCGCACCACTCCCTGTGCTACTGCGGTGCATCGCGCCGCGCCGTGCTGTTTGGCGGCTACCGCAGCGGCGCGGGCTGCCTTAACGACCTGTGGGTGTGGTCCCCTGACGACAGCCGCTGGTGGCAGCCAGGAGCAGCAGGTGCGCGGATCACATGTTTGTTGAGCACAGATTCTGCACTCACAGTCGTCTCGCACTGTGCCGCCCACTGTGTGGCAAAGGGCGGTGCCGGCGCGTCGCGCGCGCCGGTAGGTGCGTGTGGCCGAAAGCGCGTCAAACACAGAGCGCCGCAGAAACAGCGAAAATAAAGTGGATTACTCAGGCCGATTCTCTTGAAACCCCTGAACTGCCGTGTGATGCGATCCCCTGCGGCTTTGCAGGTGGGGACCCCTGGCCGCCCCGCCGCCGCAGCCATGCGGCGTGCGTAGCTGGCGGTCGGATGTACGTTTTCGGCGGCTTCGACGGCAGCAGGGACCTGGCTGACATTTGGGAACTTGACTTGACGACCTGGCAGTGGCGGCGGCTGCAAGCAAAGGTGCGATGCACACGCCGGTTTGTGGTGCTAGGGGCTGCACCACCATGCTTCAGAACCAAAGCGGTTGCAGCCGCTGCCAGCTCTGCCCGTAACACCGCCGCGCCGCGCCGCTGCAGGGGCTCCTCGCAGCGCCGCCCGCCCGCCGCGGCGCCGCGCTGTCGGCCTGCGGCGAAGCGGGCGGCGGCGGCAGCGCGCGACATCTGCTGCTGCACGGCGGCTACGACGGGCGGCGGCTGCTGGCGGACTGCCATGTGTTGGACTTGGAGACCGGCGCCTGGGCACCGCTGTCAGTAATGCCAGCATTGGATCAACCAGGCAGCACAGCAGGCAGCAGCGCGGCAGCAACAGCAGCACTCGAAGCTGCAGCCCCGCGCGCGATGCACGCGCTGCTGCCGGCTGCGGCCGCCCGCTTGGCCGCGATCGGCGGCGCCGGTCCGCCGGGCGCGCCGGCTCGCGTGCAGGTGCTGGAGAGCGCGGCTGCGGAGCGGGGGGCCGCGCTTTGGGACGAGTTGATGGAGGCACGTGCGGCCGAGTGCGACGTGCGGAAGCAGTCGGCGGCGGCGCGCGGCGAGGCGGCCGCGGCCAGGGCGCAGGTCGCAACGGCGGAGGCGCGTGCGGCAGCGCTCTTGGCGGAGCGAGACGCGGCGCGCCGCGACGCCGCGGACAGGGCGCGGGCGGTCGGGAGGGCGGGCGAGGCGCGAGCAGGCGCGGCGGCGGCGAGGGCGGCAGCAAGTGCAGCGCAGGCGCGGGCGCACATGTTGGCGCGGCGGCTGGAGCGCGCGCGGGAGGGAGGGCGGCAGGCAGTTGCGGCCGCCGACACATTGGCTGCACAGCTGCATGCATTGGGTGCGTGTGCAGCACCCGTCAGGCGGGGATGTGAGGTTGGCGCTGTTGAGTACTGCAATGGCACACAGGCTATCCAACAGATGGTCTTTTTTGGTGCAGCAGCCGCCTGTGCATCTGTGTGTTTGAAGGGATGGTTGGTTGCTAATGAATCGTGGCCCTTCAACCCCACTTGCCGCACATTTCTACGCAAGACGCCGCGAGCGCCTCCCTGGCCGCTGGCCTGCTTGCAACCCTTGCTGCAGAGGCAGAGGCGACACGACACAGGGCGGACTCACAAGAGTGGGCCCGACGGCAGGAGCAGCTGGAGCATCTCTTGGCGGCGGAGCGGGCGGCAGGCGATGCCCAGGGTGCGCGGGTGTCCGAGCTGCAGCGTCAGCTGCAAGAGCGAGCGGAGCAGCAGCAGAAACAGCAGCGGGCGCTGGCGGAGCTCGGGGCAGGGCAACGTGATGCGCAGCAGGAGCTGGACAGGCTGCGGGGCGAGCTGCAGGTGCGCCAGGGCTGACCACTTTGCACTTGTTTGATTGACGTGCAGCGCGCTAGTGTATGGCGCTCCCTCTGGACAGCGCAGCCCCCTTGTCAAAAGCCGAGGCAGTGTGCAACGGCTGCTTGCTGCGGTTGCGGATCTGTGTTGGGATTTCCAAGCAAGCAAGTTTCGTTGCCAACTTGACACGCATAGGACCAAGGGCACCAAACATCTGCTTGCGAGCTGCGCTGTGCAGACTGAACACGCCTGAAACCCCTACGCAGGCCGCACGCCAGGCAGAGAGCCAGGCGCGGGGCGAGGCGTCACAGCTGAGGGGCAAGCTGCTGGCACATAAGCATAATCATCATCAGCAGCATCAGCATCAGCATCAGCATCAGCATCAGCAGCAGCAGCAGGAGCAGCAGG
>NW_014012398.1:12063-15349 GCF_000611645.1 Monoraphidium neglectum
GCAGGGCCCCAATGGGCTTCGTCTCCAACCACCCCACCGGCCCTGCAGCGCAGACCCCCCAACACCCAAGCGCACACCTGTCATGGTTGGCAGATGCATCGCTCACGGGGCAGCCGGCGGTCACAGCAGACCAATGCCGCCATGAAGCTTGCCAGCCCTCGTCTGAGATGTCAAGGCTCAGGCACGAGCTCTCAAAGGCGAGGGCGGAGGCGGCGGCCAGCAGGGCTCTGGCAGAGGACGCCTGCCTGCAATTGCACGTGTCAGAGGCGCGGGCCGAGGCGCGCATGGAGGCGCTGGACGCAAGGCTGGCTGATTCACGGTTGAGGGCGTGGGAGGCTGCGTCAACAGTCGTCCTGTAGCTCAAGATCGCGGCGTGGCAGCGGTGAATGCAGAGCAACTTGCGTTTGTTATTAACAATCTCTGCTGGATTCAACCAATGCCAGCACCCATTATTTGGTTTTGATGGACTGTTGCAAAGCTTGGAAATAGAGCCGCCGTCTCCATCCAACAAGCAGCACACGCCCATACTTGACTGAGTGAGTGCGTCACTTTACCACTCGCCCTGCGTGATCGCTTATTCATCACTCCTGGCGACTGGGCGCCACACGCACCGGCTGTGAAAGCCCATGCACTGGTCATGTTATCGCGCGCCGCCAGCCGTCGGTCCTCCTCACAAGCCTGTGCGCAGCCAGCTTGTCTGTACCTGTGGGGCAAAATTGTGACGCTGCAGCACTGCTGTGACATGACTGGTTCTCAGCAGATGGAGGGCGTGCGTCCGCAGCAGTTGAAAGCACTGATGTCAGGCCTGCCACATGCGAGCCTGAAGTTGCGTGTGCAGCTGATTATGCACATGTCTATGAAACCCAGGATGTGAGGCTTCCGAGGATGTGAACAAAGTCATGTGGGGCTTCCCAATTAAGAAAGTTGGTGCAGCTGGTGAAGCATATTTCTTGTGAATCCTTCTTCCGACGGTATTCAGGCATGTGAAGCTTCTCACTGACAAAGTTGGCGGGCATGCGGTGTTGTCCGAGCAGTGGGAGTTGGGCAACGACCTGCCCGCTGGAGGTTTCTGGTAGCTGGAGCGGCGTGGCGGTGCTTGTTGAATC
This sequence comes from Monoraphidium neglectum, assembly GCF_000611645.1. Lineage (NCBI taxonomy): Eukaryota > Viridiplantae > Chlorophyta > Chlorophyceae > Sphaeropleales > Selenastraceae > Monoraphidium > Monoraphidium neglectum. The sequence continues at coordinate 13,170 of NW_014012398.1, forward strand.
AAATCTCTTCAATACCGACACTGGTGTAATTGGTTCCACAATATCTACAAGAAATTTGGTGTGGGGCTGCAGCGCGTGCCAGATGTGCAAATGTGCGACATACTGGTGTGCAGTACAGACGCGTCAGCTTCATTATACGCGATATGGAGTCACGGTTTTATCGAGAATTTCATCAATTTCATTCAAAGTGCTGTGTACTGGGAGTGGGTGTGGTCATTCGCGCGCAAATTACTGCATGTGATCTTGCTTGAGGCCAATGCCTTGCGATGATGTTCCTATTATATCACCATACAACAAAGTTCACTTGGTGTGTCTGGGGATTCTGGTATCATTATTATATATACAGATCCACGTGGACGTCATGGACGATCTTGATCTCGGTCCTCACTTTGAGCCTCGACCCCAGTCGTTGATTACAAGACCTGCAAACGAATCTGCATTACATGGCTCGCAGCTGCTGCCAGTGTCACTCATTGCGCCTCCATCGCTCGCGCCATTGGCACAGCCCGAGCCCCAGGCAGCGGTTCCTGTCCCTACACCGGCGCCACTGCACCAGCAGCAGCTGTCGGCGATCTGCCGCCTAATGGCGTTTCACAAGGACCAGGACCTGGCGTGGACACCCGAATGCATGGACGCCTACATGCGCACGGCGCTGCACCAGGGTGCGCGCTTAGGTGCGTGCCGAGCTCATGCTGTGCACGCTTTGCCGACCGAGGCACATGTCCTGTACGGCAGCCCAGCAGCAATGCTGACGCAGCTGCTCGCGCATCAGGGCAAATTTTTGCTGCGCCCCGTGCTCCAGCGCAAATCACGCCACCCTGACGCATGCGCAGGCGTAACAGGCCTGAGCCAGGATGACTCAACTCAGCAGCAGGATCAGCCGCAGCAGCAGCAGCAGCAGCAGCAGCAGCAGCAGCAGCAGCAGCAGCAGCAGCAGCAGCAGCAGCAGCAGCAGCAGCAGCAGCAGCAGCAGCAGCAGCAGCCCTCCATATCCCACATCGTGGCGTTGGGCTCCCAGGTATATACCAAGGGCGCCGGCCCCAAGGCGGCCAGCTGGGTGCTGCAGGTCGGGATCGTCGTCGGCCCACCCCCCAGCCCCGTCGGCGCCGGCCCCGGCGCAGGCGGCGCCGCGGGGCCCGCTGCGCCTGCGGCTGCACCGGGGGCGGCGGCGCGGGTGCTGGCCATGGGGGACGCAGCACAGGAGGCCGTGGGGTCAGGGCTCAGGGCGGCGCTGTCCAAAGGTGGGCTGCGGCGACGACCGGATGCGTTCGACCGTCCGCTGCAGCGCTTGGAAATTCGGGCACTGCCCAGGGGCTTTCGATTCGCACGGCGGCATGCGTCGTCGTGCAGGTTGACGCGGTCCGGCCGCGCCTGTTGCGTGTGTGGCACATGCATGCGGCACGCCGCAGCTCAACATCCACAGCCGCATGCATGCGGCCTACGATCCTCGCCAGGATCACTCCATGACATACTCCACCCTCCCATGCAGGCAAGTGGGCCAGCTACGGCCTGAGGCTGGCCGAGCTGCTGCCAGGAGACGAGGAAGACCTCGCAGGTGCGCGCACGCGCTGCCGCCGCCACGCCTGTTGCTCATTTCCTGGGTGCAGGGACCGGGCGGTGCGGGGATGTCGTGGTGCTTGTCGGTGAAAGCTGCGCAATTGCCAAGGGTGAAAGTGCGAGAAGTGTCGCACCTTTGCCGGCCATGCGGCAGCCAGCAGTGCCGCATGCTGTCTGGGGTCAGGGTGGGACTACCCAACACGCCGCAGCTGGGCGCCGCCTTGCCTGCGTTTGCGCTCGCTGCTGCTGCAGCCCTGAATCGCCGCCCCCCCAGCTCGGCCCTCGCACCCACCCGGCACTCGGCCACCACCTCGACCGCCGCCCTCCCTCGTTCACCAGGCAGCGCGCGTCTCGAGGCGCTGCCAGGAGTGCCCCCTGTCCCCGTGGCGCTGCTAGTCTGCAGCCGTACGCTGTTTTACAGGCCACGTGAGCGCCGGCCTTGTGAATGATGAAGGCGGGGATTCTGGCAGCCCAGTGGCACAGCAGGGCGCGCCCTGGCGCGGCCGCAGGCTGCTGGGGGTGTGCTGTGCTGTGTCAACAAGCGGCGGGGGGTCAGTTCCTTGTGTGGAGTCATGCAGCTCGGCATCAGGCGGGCGCCACCTTGTCGGGGCGGGAAGGGGGGG
>NW_014012398.1:15767-16943 GCF_000611645.1 Monoraphidium neglectum
GGGGGGGAAGGGGGGGACCGGGGGATTGTTTGAAATAGATGCGTCGTCAGGCCTGAAGCACAGCAGGCGGCGGTGATCCGGGGCCGCACAACCCAGCACGAAGGCGCTGGCATCAAGGCTGGCTTTTGCACTGGTTTCCCACTTGATATCTGGTAATACTCGGCACGGGCGGGCTGTCCACAGCCGCATGTGGCCCAGGGACGCGCGCGGCCCAGGCCCGGACCAAAGTGGGCCCCCCACCTCGCGCCCCGAATCATCCCGCCGGTTGCGCAGCCGAGCCGCCAGACGGCGCCCTGGCCCGCCGCCGCGCACCGCCGCGGCCGCCCCAGCTGGCCCCCAAGACGGAGGCGTCCCTCTACTCAAAGGCGCTGATGTCAGCGCTGGAGGACCTCAGGGCGCAGCTTCCGCCCGGCTACCTGCTCAGCAAGGCCCAGGTGTGGACGAATGGCCTTGCTGCGTCGTTTTGGGAGTTTCGGCTCTCGACTCGGCCGGCATAATTGCCTGCTTTTTCAGTCGCCTTTGCCTTACTGGGTGTACAATCAGCACCAACGCCGTGCGAAGCGCTGCCGGCGCGGCTGTCTGCAACACTATTATGGGGCTGGTAGCAGGGGGGGCTGCGGGTTTCCCGCGGCTCAACCTGGCAACTCCGGCCGAACCCTGGACTGCAGGCGCGGGTGGCGGCCTGCCTCCCGGCGGTGGCGTCCTCGATTGCAGTCATCGTCAGGTGGGGTGACTCAGGGATTACGACGTGTAACCGCTTGAAACCGCACCGAGTGATGACGGGTTCATGTAATGCAGCGCTGTGCGTTTTGCCTGTGTGCCGTGTCTGATTCAGGACTGAAGGGCTGGCTGCATGCATTGCACTCTTTCTGGGCCGCTCCCTCTGTCTGCCAGCCTGATCCCATGCCCAAACTCGGCCCTGTGCGATCCGCCACCCGATTCAACGCGTGTACGCGTCCGCCTGCGCAGCCGCGCAGCCAACCTCCAGCTGCAGCCCTACGCCTGCACCCTCCTGGCCTGCCAGCCGCCCGCCCTGGAGGCGCGTCTCCTCTTGGCCATGCAGGCCGCGGCAGATGCGGCGCTGGCGCCGCGGCCCGCGGGCGCCGCCGCGCCCGAGGGCGGCGGGGCTTTGGAGGGCGCCGGCGGCGGCGGGGGCGGCACGGCGCGGCGCCGGCG
>NW_014012397.1:0-1518 GCF_000611645.1 Monoraphidium neglectum
GCTGTGGCAGTGGCGCCGGCGGCGGCGCCCTTTCAGCCGCGGCGGCGCTCCTCACGCCCCGTCAGCGCGGGTTGCTTTCGCTGATGTCAGCAGTAGAGGCCTGCAGCGAGCACCCTCTCGCCCGCGCAGTCGTGTCCCACGCGCGCGACGTTTGGGGCATTTCCGCGGACCCCTCGTCCGCCGACGTCGCCGGTTTTGAGGCCGTCCCCGGACGCGGCCTGCGATGCACCGTCTCGGCCGCAGCCGCCGCGGCCGCTGCGGCTACCAGCGTGATCGCCGTGCAGCGGGCGTGCTGCAAGCGGGTGAACGATGCGGCGGCATCAAACAGCGGTGACAGCGGCGGCGGCGGCGTGCCAGTGGTGATCGGGAATCTCGAGTGGATGGCCGAGTGCGGGGTCGAGATCTCCCTGGAAGTCGGGCGGGCGGTCGCGCAGATCGAGGCGGCCGGCAGCACGGCCGTCGTGGCGGCGGTCGGGGGCGCCGCGGCGGCGGTGGTGGGGATCGGTGATGATCTGCGGGCGGAGGCGCCGGCGGTGGTGCGGGAGCTGGGGAGGCGCGGGATGGAGTGCTGGATGATCACGGGTGGGCGGTTGGTGGCGGATGGCGGCGGTTGGCGGCTTTTTGGCTGCCGGCAGTTTACCGAGGCAATCCGGTTTTTGGTCGGCTTGAGAAAGGGGGTGTCGGGTTTCTACAGCCATGGTGCAGTTTTGGGCTCCGGCCTGCGCACCACATGACGTTCGCAACACAAAGCCCAGCTGCACACGGCAACTGAGGGGGGCCGCGCGCAGCGCCGCGGCTGCCCCGTCCCAAAACGCATCTGCTTACGCTTTGCGAACTTGATGCCCCCCCCTGTTTCACGCCCCCCGCAAACGCGCGCGACACACACACCTTCACCTCCCACTCCCATAACTGCTTGGTGCCGCCTCATCTACCAACTAACAATATCACGCCTCACACACGCGTATACGCGCGCGCACACACACACACACACACCGCAGGCGACAGCCAGCGCGTCGCGGACCCGCTCGCGGCCCGGGTGGGCATCCCCCCCTCCCGCGTCATCGCCCACGCCACCCCCGCTTCAAAACGCGACTGGATCCAGCGCCTCCGCGCCGGCGCTCCCGCCCCCGCCCCCGCCCCTCACCCCTACGCCCCAAACGGCGGCGACAGAGGCAGCGGCGCCGTCGCCATTACCATCGACGGGGAAAACGGGGCGCGGGCGGCGGCGGGGAGGGGCGGGGCCGCCGCGCGGAAGGCGGAGGGGCGGCCGGGGGCGAGCTCCAGGGTGGTTGCTATGGTGGGGGATGGGATCAACGACAGCCCGGCGCTGTCGGAGGCTGACGTGGGGATCGCGCTGGGCGCGGGGACGGACGTGGCGATGGAGGCGGCGCAGGTGGTGAGTCAGCTTGCTGATCGGCGCGATCTGGGTGCGATCTGGGGCGGTTTGAAGCGCCGCTGCTGAGACTCCTGACGTCCTTTTCATTGACCCGCTGCTGCTTCTCATCTACCCCTCCCCCC
>NW_014012397.1:2377-5892 GCF_000611645.1 Monoraphidium neglectum
CACTCGCCATGTTCAAACGAAACACTGCACGCGCTTCCCCCAGCCTCATGCGCCCCACAAACCACACCTACCCCGAACCCCATTTTGACTCCTACCCACCCGACCTCCCGCCAAAATTCGAAATTCAAACGGCCAGGTCCTGATGCGCAGCAACCTGTGGGACGTGGTGGTGGCGTTTGACCTGGCGCGCACGGGGTTCCGCCGCATCCAGCTCAACTTTCTCTACGCGTACGGGTGGGCCGCCCTCTGTATTTCACAATGCTTTTGCTGCTATATTTCATTGCATTCATGATTGTGTGTATGTGTATTTATCATTGTGCAAATTTGGTTGATTATGGTATATGCACGGGGTGCCGCCGCATCCAGCTCAACTTCCTCTATGCATACGGGTGGGCCCCCCTCTCTATCCTTCATCATCGCTTTTGCTGCTGTTTTCGAACGCCACACCTGATTGTACGCATGCATATTTTACTATGTGCCTTTTCGTTGTTTATGGTGTATGTATACGTATTGCGCTTGGAGCCTGCCGTTTTCTGGGTGGTCGGCCCGGCCCCCCCCTGCAGTTTGTGAGTGTGTGTGGAGGGCCTTTTTCCCAATGGCAACAAGGCCTGTTGGCAGGGCGTGGGGGTTAGTCATGCACTGGTGCGCGGCCTGTCGCATGACAAACCCCCACACCCTCGACCGTACGGATGCTCTGGGTGCGCACGCGATCTGATCACCCTCGATGTGAATATCTCCCGATGACGTCATCATGACTCAACCCACAGCCCCTGCCGTCCCGCCCCCCAAAACCATGTCTTCGATGAATTCCCCCGCTGTCCTGCCCCCTCTTTACATACAAAACCTCCGAAACCCCACCCCCCCCCCCCCCGCCCCTCAGGTACAACGCCCTGGCTATCCCCATCGCTGCCGGCGCCCTCTGGCCGCTCACGCACGCGCTCATGCCGCCCTGGGTGGCGGCGCTCGCGATGGCGCTCAGCAGCGTCAGCGTCGTGTCTTCCTCTTTGGCACTGCGCCTGTACCGGCCCCCAAAGATGCCGACGGCTTGACGTGTCCCCGGCGTCGGGCCGTCGTGTATTTCTGCATAAGAAGGGTGAATAATCTCGTGCGCGAGCAGACGGGATTAGTGGGTAGCCAGTGCGGCAGGGGCGGCGGCCCATGCAGCGGCAGCATCATGTCGTTCTCGCTGGCGCTGAGGCTGTACCGCCCCCCGAAAATGCCGGCGGCCTCAGAGGCGGCGGGGTTGCCATCAAGCAATACATGTGCATGAGGGGCGCGCCGAATCTCGCGCGCAAGCTGGCGGCACGAGTGCGTAGTCAGCACGGCGGAGGGGGAAGCCGGCAGGCCGCCAAGTGCAGTCGCGGCAGCGCCGATGCGTGCGCCGGCGCGCGTCGACCGCAGCTTCCGGGCAGCTTCCTCTCGTCCAGGTTTTGATGACGCGGCGCCTGGAGGCGCCCGAAGAGCATCGCAGTTTGTGCCTGGCGCACGCTTTCCATCAGAGCCCTCCGTGTGCGCTCGTTTGTAGATTTTTTTCTGTCACCACAGCTGATTCAATCTTAGTCAATCAACCCCTTGTTTCTGGGGCGTTGGCCCTGCGCGGGCCTGCCGCTCCGCTGGTGCCATTTTTAGAACACCTTGAAATTCCACAACACCCACTGCCTTCAGCCCGATTCGACCCACCAACCAACCAATCCACCAACCACCCATTGCTGCTGTTGTTTTGCGGCGGCGCCCGCGCTGCTTGGCGCGTCCATCGCTCCCCCCATTGTTGCCGCCGCCGCGCACGGGCGCCGCGCCGCTGCGCCGCCATGCATACATAACATTACCGTGAAAGCTTGCCTTCTTGCCCCATGTTGATCATCCCCCTGTTCGTCCATCAGTGTTTTGTGGGCCGCCCGTGCCCCCCCTCAAACCCTGCTGGCGGGGGCACGCTTTTCACAAACCATGAGATCTTTCACGGACTGGCAGCAGTAACTCACACATCAGGGTTTGAAGTCAAGCTTTACCCTCAGCTTACACCTTGGGGTCTGGGGTTCAGCATGGCCCAGCGGCTGCTGAAAGGCATACCGACAGCCCCCAACCGACGGCGGCGACAACGGCCCGGGCAGCAACAGGCGGCCGCGCTGCCGCGCGCAGCATGCGCAGCGTCAAAGATGCTGGGCGGTCGTGGGGGTGGGGGTTGCACATGCAACGTGCAACGCACAGCATGCCATGTAAGTGGATGTGGGCCAAGGGGGCGCCCCCTGACGCCAAGCGGACACTTGTGGCTGCGCATTGCTCGCCTGTGCAGATCACAGGGGGGGGGCTTCACACGTCAATCAGCAGAGTCAAAATGCCATCAATTAACCAATCAATCAATCAATCAATTTGGGAGGAATGCAAGGAGCGCAGAGGAAGGGCGGAGCAGGCCCGGGGGTGGAGTGAGCTGCGCCGACCGGCAGCGGGCGAGAGCACGCCTGGCCGCGGGGGCCGCCTGGCGGACGCGGGCGTCGCGCCAAGCGCAAAGAGCCGCGGCCCTCAGCACGCGCAGGAAATCTGGGGACGCAGCGTCAAGCCATAGGACCTGGGGCCCTGTGAAGCGCTTCAGAACGGCAGCGCTGCCGCGCCCAGATGGGTCGAGCCGCGAGCCCCCGGCCCCTGCGAACCTGCCCCTCGCCCCCCGTGAATATGGCAGCAGCGTGGCCGCGTCCAGACGCGTCAAGCCGCCGCCAGCGGCGCCTCCAGGCGCCGCTCCCCCTCCGCCTCCTCCTCCCGCGCCGCTGCGGCCCCTGCCTCCACCGCGTGCGTGGCTGTCGGCGCCGCCGGCAGGGGCTCCTCGACCTCGTGTGTCGGAACCTCGGGCAGCTCGGCAGCCTCGGCCGCGGCGCGCTCTTCGGCCGTCCCGAGGATAGAGTCCTCGAGGGCGGCGAGCTCGACCGCGGCCGCCTCTGCGTCCAAATCGCTGAGCTGGCCGCTTAGCACGTCCGCCACCTTGTCCTGTGGCGGTTTAGGGTTTAATTTGAGGGTCGGGGGGTGCGGGATGATGAGGGCGCGACGTGTGTCGCTTGTCGCGTTTAGCTGCGCGAGCGGAATGTGCGCAGGCGCGCGCTTGTGGTGGGCCGAGCAAAGGACGGGACGGGCCTGAGCTGCTTTGTCAGATGGAACTCAGTGGTCTGCAAAGGGGCTCGCTCATCCCTCCAACGTGTAATACGTGAATGTCAGAGCCGAGGCCAACCTCGAGCCCCTGAGATCACTTCAGATCAACCTGTATAACCATTGATCACCCCAGATCACCTGGTACTCCTTGGCCTCCGCCGTCTCGTCCATCAGCTGCTCGACATCGTCAACGCTCCACTGCGATTTGAGCGATTGGGTTGTATTGATTTTGAATTCGCCGCACGTTGGATTAATAGCAGGGACGGCGCAACGGCACAAAAAATAATCCGACCAATCGAGACAATGCCAGCAGGCGCCCGAACCGCGGCTGGTCCCGCGCGCCGCCGCGGCCCCCACGCCCCATCCCCCCCCCCCCCCCC
>NW_014012397.1:6415-12343 GCF_000611645.1 Monoraphidium neglectum
CCCCGGGGCGCGCGCACCTCGGCCTGGGCTGCCTTGAGGGCCGCGTTGCCATCTTTGAGGGCCGAAAAGATCCGCTGCTGCTGCTTGGTCAGCTCCATGTTGGACAGCTGTCGCGGGGGCGCGTTTGAATCCGCGGGCCGGCGCGGCGTGAGAGCTCACCGGGCCGCGGCTGCGGGCCGGGCCTTCGCCCGGCCTGTGCGGGCCGACTAACAATGACAATACAAATAAGGATCCCGAACAGCCAACAAACATACCGCCAGTGTACTGCCACCGCAAGGCTGCTGAGTCATGCTGAAACCGCCCAAGAACATGAGATCTGGCGTGGTGAGGTTGCTCCCACCATGTCCTCGACGTTGAGCAGCCACGTTTGGATGGTCTGCAGCTGGTGCTCGTTCAACTTCTTCTTTTTGAGGGCCAGCAGGGCGCGGTCCTGGGGGAGGATGTGATGATTGTATGAAGATATTACATGAGATGGGCATGGTGCAGAAAAGGGGGGCGGGGGCGTGCGGCGTGTGCGACACTTGCGCAAGGCCGGGCTGCTGCTGGGGAGGCTTGGGCAGCACGCAGCGGCCGCGGCCGCGGCCGTGACCGGCGGCTGCTCTTGGGAGAGGGCCGCGCGGCAGGGCGCGGCGTTGTGCACCGCCCCGCCCGCTGCTACCCCGATCCGAAGACCAGGAAGTCAAAGCGTTGCGAAGCACCGCCGCCGAGGGGGCCCCGGACGGAGACCCGGAGGCGGCTGCGTGGCGGCGGCAGCGGCCCTGCAGCGGCACCGCCACGTCGCCTGCAGGGCCACCGCTAAAGCTCCGGCTAATCGGCTCCGCTTTCGCGGCGCGGGGATTCTGCCGACAAAACCCTTGTTTGCCGCACCTTTTTGTTGAGCGTAATCAGCTCCCGCGCCACGCTCACATTGTGCTCTATCCGCTTCTCGATCTGCAGAATTCAAATCGAGGGAGCGACAGATGCGAGGCCGCCCTGTCAAACGGCAGTCTGCTGCCGAGGGTGGATGGCGGCGTGCGCACGCAACATTCCGCCGCGGCTGGCGGCCGCTGCGTTCGGCTGCGGTGCGGCCAGCGCGTTTCAAATCACGTGTGTGCGTCCGCACACGCCCACATGCGCGGGCGGTGCCTGGCACGTGGCGCCCCACAGCCCTCGTCGCAGGCGCACGGGGCTGCTTGCGTCTTCCCCCGCACGCCTGCAGCCGCCCCGCGCAGACAATGCGACGTCCCAGCGCCGCACCAGTTTTGATTGGTCCTCCAATTTCCGCCGCTGCGCCTTCAGGGACAGCACCGCCCTGTCCACGTCTGTGATCTCCCCCCTGCGAGCCGTGGCGCATGTGACTGTTGATCGCAGCGAAGCGCATGCGCATGATGCGCATGTGCGCGTGTTCGCATGCTGGGGCGCTAACTGGACAAACCCATGTGGGACGCCTGCGCGCGGTCAGCTTACGGCTTGGTATGCGTCGGATGAGTGAACAAGTTGCCCATGGCTCGGTTGCTGTCGCTCCTCTGGGCTGGGCACCTGCCTGAGATCGCAGTAAACGGGCAGCCCGCTTCACTTATTCAACTCTGATCAAATAAACTCTAAGATAATCAAAAGACCGGTGCAAAGCATGCGTACAGATCGGTTTGCTGAGACTAATCACTCTGCTAATCACTAATAATGTGGCGCAAGACTGCAAGCGTTGCTAGCAGGTGATTCACTTGACGCGCAGGTGTATTGGAGATGTCATGCACAGGCAGCATGGCTGAGCCGACCGGTTTGCTCGCCTGCCGCCGAGTCAACAGGCAGCTGCCTCTGCAGCGGCCGAAAACGAAATGCAATCCAGATGCCATCATGACGCCGTGCCCTGCCCAGGGGCATAGACCAGAAAACCCCTTGCCCTGTGTGAACATGGAAGGGCCCGACAGGCCGCTGCTACTCTGATGCAAAGCCATCCTTCCAAACGCAAATGAGGTGGGCGACGCAAGCCGGAGACGGCAGAGCGCGGCCGGGCTTCGCAAATGAACCAAGAAAAGGAGGCCGTCGCGCGCCTGTTTCTTGCCTCTTGCCGCTGCACGATCCGCCTGCAGTCCCTTCCGGGCCCCGCCGTGCCTCCGAACGCCCACACAGCTGAGTGGCTGTGGTATGCGACGCCCCCCATTACAGGTGCCCGATATCCTCAAGGCACTTGCTAGGCCCCCACGTGCGGCCCCTGCCTAACAGTACCCACTGTCTTGCGGCTGTCAAAGGGGGACAGCGCATGATGTCATCAACATGCACCGCGCACACGCGTGGGGCCGTCCATCCTCGCCTGCATTGGGCTTTGGCGGTGATTTCGCTGCTCCCATGGGCGAGTTTGTTTGTTACGCTACGGAATCGTAGGATTTGCCGCTCCATGGCGTTCTGCGTCACCACGCATGCCTGCAGCCTCCTTGAAGCCTGCAGCTGCCTCGTTCCTGCTTGCTGACCTGGCGGGCCGCCAACCGCCGCAGGCCTCTGGCAGGTGCATCGACAAACGCGCCGACCCAGGAGCCCAACAGGTGCTCGCTCAACTCACCCGGCGCACACACAGCCGCCTGCCTCTAATCGGAGTTTGGGTCTCTTTGGCCAGCATTTGAGCGTCGCGGGGTTGGTCAAACGGTACCTCACCCACGGGTGTTGTCCCAGCCCCCTCCTGCTGGCCCCACAAGCGCGCGCCTCAGCCGTCCTGGCGTTGACACCCGTTCTGAGCGGCGCAACTTCCCACCCGGCCCCCATGAAGCAGCCGTCGCAGTTGGCCACATCCAGCCGCAACTGTTTTTTATTTGGCCATTATTGCTGCATCGAGCTTTTGCCTGCACGTAAGCAGCTCGTGTGATCCACAAACGCGGGCACACGTCAGCTTGCAGCACTCAGCGGACAGGCGCAGCGTGGCCGATGCTGCGGGCTCCCGCTGGTTTAGTCGCATTCGCTTGTAATTTGGCATTCATTCACTCACATGGATGCCTCGATGTATCCCCTCCTGTGCAGGACCTTGATCACGGTCGGAAATTGCGTTCAACGGTTGCCCGCCCGGTGAGAAGCTACGGTAACGTTCATACTTGATTGAAGTGTTTGAACTCCTCGACTCATCATCAGTCAATGATGCGGCGAATCGTGCTAGTCGCGTCGCCGCCGTGGCAGCAACAGATGAACAGACTCGTCAATCCCCCCCTCCGATGCCCCGCTGAAATACTCACTCGTCGCAATATGCGTCTGTTACCACTCGTGCAGGGAGCTGCGGCACCATGTCGCCCCTTGGTCGCATTGCGACCACCTTCTTGCTGGTGACCGCGGTCACGTGCCTGCAACAGGCTCAAGTGACTCACGCACAGGTGGGCATACGCATTGCATCAGCAGCCTTGAGATGCCTGAGCCCCTGTAAAGCGGCCGAGGGCTACATTCCAAAGGCTGCGACCCCGAAACCCCGGCGGCCAGCACGCCACAACCACGCCGGCACCCTGTGAATTGCCACAACTGCCAACTGTCATGCAGGCAGGATTCCCAGGCAGCCGCAGTTGCCACGCAGTCGTCCTTGCCACAGTCTCATACTTGATACAACTAATGGATGCCTTTGGTCTGCAGTCCCTTGCACCATGTGTCAATCACCATTTACATACAAACTTTTCTGGGCTCACCGGCCTAACTGCATCCCCAGGCCACCAAGTTTGTGCCCTTTCAGTACAAGGACCTCGGATCCAGCTTCGACGTTGCAAACCCTGCCGATAAGAAGAACCCTACCATATTCAAGGTGAGAAAATATTCCATGCCCAAAACAGCCCCGGCGGCGGGCTGCGGGCCCCACACTTTTTATCGGCCCCGTGCGTGCGCTCTCTCACACACAGATCCCACAGCTGCTGGTGTGTGCTCCGCACTTTTGCTACTTGTGTTTGCCTCTATATTCGAACCTCTTTCTCCTTGCCCATGAGACCAACTCGTTATCATCATCATCAGCAGCAGCAGCAGCAACAGCAGCAGCAGCAGCAGCAGCAGCAGCAGCAGCAGCAGCAGCAGCAGCAGCAGCAGCAGCAGCAGCAGCGGCGGCGGCGGCAGCGGCAGCGGCAGCAGCGGCGGCAGCAGCGGCAGCAGCAGCGGCAGCAGCAGCAAGAGCAGCAGCAGCAGCAGCAGCAGCAGCAGCAGTGCAAGTCCTCAGAAATTTCTGTTCACCCTTGCCCCATCCAACAGGTCTGCGGTAGCCAGCAGGCGGTGGAGGCAAAGTGCTTGGCCACCAAGGGCTGCGAGGCCTACACCGTGTGAGGACAGGGGGTGAGAGCGGTGGTTGCAGCCCTCAGGGAAGAGGGAAGGGCGCAGGTTCCGCTTTCTGCCGTTGCCAATGCTGCTGCATGGTGTTCTCTCCAGACTCTCAAGAGGTGGCCCGGCGCGACGCCGTCGTTCGCCGCGGCGCCGTCGCGCCCCAGCCAGCGCACACGAATGCACGCCCCCCGGCCCTCACAGTCGCGTGCCCGCAGCTCGCCCCCACGCGGGGCCACCGCCGCTCACCCGAGCGTGTGCCCTCCGCTAAAAAACAACCCTGTTTCCGGATGGCCTTTCCAGCGGCGGCGAGAACACACCCAGCGGCCCCTGCGGCTACCTCAAGAGCTCTGGCGGCAAGGCTGGGCGCTACATCTTGGCAACAGACGCGCTGCGATCCAACACACAGGTGGGACAACGGCGCGCCAGTAAACCTGTACTTACGCATATATACGCAGTCTGACTGGAAGCCCCCCATATCCAATCCCCCTCCCTTGCCGCCAGAAGGCAGGCGGTTGGGACCCCAAACGGGGGCCGCCTCACCTTCCCCAGGGGTTAGACAGGCTGAGGCGAGGCGGCAGCGGGGCCGGGGGGGGTGGGGGCGAGTGAGGCCAGCTTGACAGTTTCGAAAGCAGTGGTCCGCCCACCTGAGCCTGCGAACCAGGCACTAATCGTTATCTTTCAAAAATGAGTATTGCCAGTGGCTGAAGCGCAGACGGAGGTGTTGGTAAAGCGGCGCGCGGCCACGGGGCGAGGGAGGGGAGGACCAGCGGGGCAGGGTCATGCTTGGCCCGCAAGAACGAGCAGCTGCACGGTGACGCAGCAATGTTTCCAACTGTAGCATACTGGCGTTGCGTCAGAGATGTGCTCGTTGGGCTGCCATCTGGCAGCAATGTCGTTGCAAACGTCCATCTGAACCCCATTTGTGCCCCGCTTGCTCTCTGACTGCCGATTGCATCCCTCAGCTTGCTGCACCACGCAAACATCCCCCCGCCCTGCCTGGCCCCTCGAGCACACGCGCCTGCCTTGTCCTCGCCTCTCCCCGCAGGGCTGGAGCGCCTACATTCTGAAGTCCGCCCTGCCCACCACACTGGGCGGCAACGCCACCCCCGCTGCGCCATCCACAGCCCGCCCCAGCTACTGCCCCACCAAGAAGGGCCCCGTCTGCTGCTACACCGCTGGGGGCCGCATTCTTGAGTGAGTGGAAAGGCAGCTGTGAAAGCGGCGTCAAAGCGGGCGCAGCGCCTCATGCATCTGGCCTGTCAGGAGGGGGGGGGGTATTTCAAAACCCCTGGCTGACGGTTGAGCATACTCGCGCCCCCACCATCTGTCCCCTCGCGCGCCCCCACTGCTGCCCATACTCATGCTCAGCTGCACAGCTCAAACCTGGGTGCTGACAGAGGGGGCTGACGTCTCTGCTTTCATGGAGAGCCTGGCGCTGACGTGCAAGGGCCGCCCCGACGCCTTCAAGACAAAGGCGGAGTGCTGCAAGGTCGGGGTCGGCGGCACATTCTGCGGTGCGCCCGCGGGGCAGAACAGCTGCTGGGTGCCAGCTGGCGGGAAGGCCTGCAAGCAGGTGGGCGGGGCGGAGTGCCATGGCTTCATCTTCAGGAAGCTGTGTGTGTGTGTGTGTGTGTGTGTGTGTGTGTTTGTGTGTGTGTGTGTGTGTGTGTGTGTGTG
>NW_014012397.1:12596-17268 GCF_000611645.1 Monoraphidium neglectum
CGTGCGTGCGTGCGTGCGTGCGTGTGTGTGTGGTGCGTGCGTGCGCATGTGCGCGCGTGCATGTCGTGTGTGCGGTTGCACGATATATATGGACGCGATGGAAACATCTATAAATGGATTGAGTTGGGTGTTAGGATGGAGCTGTTTGATTAGTGCCGGTCTTGCTGACGCACGCCAGCGACTTGCCTACGAGACGCTGTGCTACACATTGCACGGTGCCACGCGCTTCAGCCCGTGCACAAACTCGAGGGTACTGCAACTCCTCCTCTCTTACTCAGGTCCCCAGCGCCAAGTGCACCGTCAAGTTTGTTGGCGGTTACGAGACCAAGGATGAGTGCGAGGCGATGGTGTGATGCCTGGGCAAGCCAGGTCACCTAGGGTGTGTCTCAAGCATCGATTTTGAGGGGGCCGCTGTCCCGCCACCCCTGCTGGGGGCCTTGCTGGTTTGTGCATACTGTAGGGGCACTTTTCAACGCTTGGCTCCAAGCAAGCTGCTCGTTTCCTGGCCCTTACAATATCAAACAGAGGAAGCACTGCTGTTTTGAAATTGTTTTGACTATTTTTCAACGGATGATATCGCACCCCGTGCGTGTGTAAGCCGTGCCTGGCGGCCGCGTGCGGCCGCGCGTGGTGCCTGGCCGCCATGCAAGAAGTCCACAGCCAGCAGCGCAGGGTTGGCTGCCGCTTTGGGTTGCACACACAATGCCGTATACAGAATGCCGCTCGTTGCCAAGCGTTGCCATTGGTGGCTATATATGCTTGCAAGGGGGAAAGCGAGGCGGCGGGCCGAGGCGCCGGCGCCGACGCTGCGACCCCCCCGGGATGAGTCGCGCGGGTCGATGGGGTGTCCACAGCCGTCGCAGCCGCTGCCATTCTGCCGCTGCGTGTTGCCATGCGCGGCAATCCTGATAATCATTTGCTCATTGTTCACAGGGGTAGCACTTACAGACCAATCAATCAGGGCGTCCCGCAGGTTTGTGGCATGCTTGTCACCGGGCATGTGGAGGCTATGTTCATGCTATTTTGACCAGATTCAACACACACAAGTTCGCAGTCTGCAGCCTCTAGGTTTAAACCACCCATTGTCGCAAACTTTGAACCATGCACTTGCGACAATGGGTGGTTTAGCAACTTGAAGTTGCTGAGTGCATGGATGCACGGGTGGCACTCACTGTGGGGTGCTGCAAGAGATGGGGAAAATGCACTTGACTCCTCGCTGGCGCTTCAGATGCTTGGCAAAGTCGCTGCTGCAGGTGTACTTGCCTTAGCATGTTGGCTCTTACTCCCCTGCTTGACGGCACCGGTGCGGATGCGAGTTTGGTGCAAAGTTTGCAGCACCAGTCTTGCACATGGGCTGTAACACAGTGGCAATATAGCGCACGCGCCTTTGCAGGATGTTGTAGGGCTTTGATGGTTACACCTGGCAAGCTGGCAGGTAGGAATGCGTGCCCAGACATTAGATAATGACCAGCAGTACAAAGTGAGTCAGAAATCTGAATTGTAGCACACCTAGACCTGAAGACCGGCATTGCTGCATCGCTCGCATGTGTCTACTCAAAGCGTGACAAGCGCTCTCATAGAGCAAGGCATTGTGCCGCCCACAGGCACGGCCGCACAACAGAATGATGAATGATCATGAGTCATTCTGCATGAGATTGGCCTCAGATGAGTACCGCGTTGTGACAGACATTCCGGCAAATTCGCGTTCCAAACCCTTGAACAGTGGATTCAGCCATCTCAGCATCAGTATACATTTCCAGCCAAGACCTCTTGAACAAGAGGGCATAAGCACGTCACAAACAAAACACTGACGGGTGACGTCATCAAACGGTCACGGCCGCGCCCGCGCGCGCCGCGGCTGCCAGCGGCGGCGCCGGTGCATTGGCGCTGCCCGCGAGCACAGCCGGCCCCTCGGCCACCAGCTGCGCCAGCCCCCTCTTCAGCCGCGCCGCGGCCTCCGCGCACACGTCTGGTTTCAAGTTTGCAAACGCCGCCCGCACGTACCCGGGGCAGCCGCACGCCGACCCCGGGATCAGGCACACCCCGTGATCTGAGATCAGCCAGGCCACCACCTGCTCGTCGCTGTTTTCGAATCCGCGCGGCAGCCGCGCCCAGAAGTAGATCGCGCCCTCCCCGCCCGCGACCGCGGGCGGCGCCGCCGTGCCGCCGTCGCCGTCGGCCGCGGCGTTGAGCGGCGACAGCGCGTCTAGCAGCGCGGCGCGGTTGGTCGCAAGCGCGGCCACGTTGGCTGCTACGTAGCTTCCGCCCAGCTGCAGGGCGGCGAGGGCGACGTGCTGGCTGAGCGTGGGGGGGCAGATTGGGATCGTGTCTTGGACCTGGGAGAAGCAAGGGGGGATTGCGTGTGAGGGGAAGGATTTATTTGTCAACCGGCATCAAACAGTTCGGGAGAGGGTGAGTGTGTGTAGGTTCGCAGGCGGTGTGCAGCGCGGCGCGGGGAGCGCGGGGGGCGCGAACGGGCGGAGAGGGATCCGCGTCCGGCTGCGCGGCAGCCAAGCAAGCGGGCCAGCAGCAGCGGGCCCGCGGGCGCCCGGCCGCCCGCCGCGCCACAGCCGGCCCCAGGGGGCGGTCGCTCGGAGACAGAGCGATCGCCCGTCTCAGTGATTCCTTCTCTCCAGGACAACAACACATTGCCTGACCCTGGCGGTACGTTTCCAGAGGGGCTTAAGGGACTGAGTTTAAGGATGCAAAAACGGGTGTCAGATCACCTTGAGCAGCTCCTGCCCCAGTAACGCGTCCGCCCCTGGCCCCAGGGGCCAGGCTATGTAGCCGACCCTGTAGCCCATCATGCCGTACCTGGGTGAGGGGTTAGGTTTTGAAGTTCGGGGTTTCGAATTGGGTGGTGGGGGTGGCTGGAGCCGGCTGGAGTTGGGTGGGTACGGGAGCGTGGATGCGTTGCTGGCTGGCTGGCTGGCTGGTGGATGGGTGGGTGGGTGGGTGCTTGTGTGGGTTATGGTCCAGCCGAGTCGGAGTGTTCGAAAGATGGCCGCGGGGTCTGCATGGAAAAAAATAGGTAGGATAGATCGGCACGCCACAAACCAGCAGCAAGTGTGGTGTGCGCCTGACCAGCAGCAGTGCTGCTGCAGGTATGAACTGAGGCGATTGTGGATTTGCAATCAGCAGCAACAAGACTCTGAGCATGCTGCAACCCTATGGGACTCATCATAACTCAGCCTTCCTTGTCGCCCTTCCGCTGCAGGATGACTCACGCTTTTGAAAACGAGAAGACGTTGATAATGTTGGGCCCTCCTGCGCAGTGGTGCCGCCGCCCCTCGTACAAAAACTGCTCGCTGGGGGTTTCCAATCAGGCGGTCTCAGCAGCGGCGTTGGTAGTGCGCTATAAAAAAGGGGGGCCTGCTCCGCTCAGCGACAGGCAGTGCTTTGGGGAACGCATCGCTGGCATGTGTGGCACTCAAGGCGCGGCGCGGAGCGTTGCCTGTGCTCGGTGGACCGCCACTGTCAAAGAGGCACGCCTCGCACCTGGTGGGGCCGCACGTTCGGCAAGCTTCGCAGAGCATCGATTGGCCGCTACATGCCCGCGACGCGGCGTCGTGCAGGATGCGAAACGCGAAACGATGCGATATGAATTTGACAATTGACCTCCACGATTCCCGGCATTCCCAAATCATGCACCGCTCACTAGGTGTTGTCCAGGACAAGCCACGCCCCGGCCTTCTTAGTCATCTCGGCAGCCCTGGTGATGTCATCCTCGGTCAGCATGACGCCGGTGGGGTTGCTGGGGTTGACCAAAACCACCTGTAGTGGGGGCCAGGGGTATCCATGTGTAAACGCATAAGAGATAACAACCAACGCTGAATGCGGTAAAGGCGGATCAACAAAAAAAGGTTGCCACTCAATCCATGTGTCATTCAGCATCATCAATAGTGAGGCAAGAGCCTTGCAAGCAGGCTGCATGCAAACTCGTGGCTGCAACGTGCAAACCGAAGAGCCACCGTGCGTGAGTGTGTGTGTGGGAGAGAAGGGGTGCACGGGTGGGCGGGTGGGTGGGAACGCTTGTGCTCTGGTGTGAGGAGGCGCCGCACGTGCCGCTGCGTGTGCCTTGCTGCCCAAGCGTCGACCCCGTTGACCCCCAAGGCCGCACCAATTTTGGCGGGTCAGGGCCCTCCAGCTCCCGCTGCAACCACCCCAGGTCCGGCCGCAGGGTCGCGGCGTCGCTCGGCCCCAGGGCCACCCTGCGTGAGGAAGAGAGAAATGAAAGGGAGAGAGCAAAAGAGGTCCAGGGTTTAGGGTAGAGAGGGTAGGAAGCGAGGGTGAGGGGCATGTTAGGGGCCTCGTGGAGCGGTTTGCGGGCGTCGAGGGGCACCGTAATGATGCATCCCCGCCGGCTGACAGCCGAACGAAAGCAGCGAGATGATTTTGGGATAGGCAGGACGCGACGGCTGCGTACGCGTGTGCATGCAGGTGCGGTGCAGCTGGTAACTTTTGCGTGCACAGGGCTGCCCAACCTCTGGCCCGCCGACGACAAACAGCTGCTCTGGCCGGCACTCTCGTGCTGGAGTGCCGGGACACATTACAAACAAACACGGCCAACAACACAACCAGAGCGCCCGACAACAGACCCGTCTGGCGCAGGCACATCTCCTGGCCCGACCCTCCCCTAGAAGCAACAGTGCCATGAAGCGCGCCCCCACCC
>NW_014012396.1:0-5454 GCF_000611645.1 Monoraphidium neglectum
GCTTCTCTGTTGGCATGCAGCCGACCTGTAATGTGTGCGTGTGTGTGTGTGTGTGCGCGCGCGCGCGCGCGTGTGTGTGTGTGTGTGTGTGTGTGCGCGTGTGTGTGTGTGGTTTGACGTGCTGAGTAGGAAGGGTTGACCATTCCATGAGGCAAGGACCTGAAGCTGAAACAATCAAGCAACCTTCTCGCGATGCAATCGGATGAATGCAATCGGATGAAATTCCTGTAAGCAGCCCCCCCCCCCCCAGCTACTCCATGCAGCTTCTCCGCAGCCCCTCACCATCTGGTTGGCCCAGATGGCGCAGTTGCGGATGCAGACGCTGCCGTCCAAGTGGCACGCCGTCGAGTTTGACTGGAGCTGCGTTCAGGAAAACGAGGTCAGGGGGCGGTGCAAAGGGAAGCATGGCAATTGTGTTGTTGTTTTTTATTGTGTTTGCTGGTGTGTGGCCAAGGTGAGGGGAAATTTGCAACGCACGGGCGCCAATGAACCACGGGCTGCGGGGCAGCAGTGCGGCCACCAGTGGCTGGCCGTCGGCGCGGCAGGCATGCGCTGGGCGCGGAGGGGTGACCCTTCCCGCCTGGGCCCTATGACGTGGGCGCGGGCGTGCAGGGCCCCGCCCACCTGCACCCCTGACAGGTCAGCAAAGGCCCTGCAGGTTGGAGAGGCAGGTCAGAGAGGCAGCGGGGCGGGAGCAGACTCAGGATCATGCGGGCACCAGTTCACAGTCAGTTTGTTGTGCATGCCCCATGCTGCAACCCCATAAAAACCAACGTTACGACATGCAACCAGGCACGTGCGAGGGATGCAATCAGGTTGCTGCCAGGTCACATCACAACCGATCACGACAAAGTGTGCTCACTCGCGCCCGATCTCGATCCCGATCGAGCTGTTGCGCACGAGGCAGCGCCGCATCACCAGCAGGCCTGTTGCGACTTGTAGCGCGCTGCAGCCCTGAGGGATGGGATTTGAGGGGAGGGTGCATCGTGCGCACAGGGCACTGGGTGATGAGGGAGCGCTTGATCATCGGTGAGCTGACAACTCAGCTTGGCACGCGCAAAGAAAAGCGCACAGACAAACACACACGATCAGCCAGCTTGACACCTTGGCGCACTGATCCAAAGTGTTCCATGCACAAATGCACGGGTGAGGATGTCAGCACATTTTGTGCACATGTGCACGCATTTGTGTGGGCCCAAAAGCTGGCACTGGTGCACACACGCAAACACCCTGCATGCACACACACGTGCACAAACAGCACAACGCGGCTCCCACCGATTTCACGTTTGCCAGCTCGCAGTCGTGAAGCTCAAGCCGCGCCGACGGCGCCTTGCTCGCCGGGAGCGCCAGCCTGCACGACAGGCCAGGCAGGGGCGCGCAGCAGCAAGAGCGCAAGTGGGAGTTGCGGGCTGCGGAGCGGGATCTTCGCAATTGTCCAGCCCCCGACCACGGCCAGGGGCCGGGGCCGCACATGCCTCCATTCACATATACCATGCGAGCCCCTCCTCTCCCCACCCACCCGGTGGCGCCCAGGAGGCGGCAGCCCTCGAATCTGAGGTATTGGCACTCTGGGCCCATCACCGCGATGCTGGTGTCGTCGCGCTGTGCCCCGGTGTGGAGGACCAGGTTGCGGAACAGCACGCTGAGGGGGACGCGGCAAGGAGGGTCGGTTGGGTCCCAGGGCGGCGCGTTTGAGGGGAGGGGCGGGGATGCCGCAAAGGTGCCGCAAGGCGGAGGCAGGGAGGCAGAAAGGCAGCAGTGTTGCTCGTGGCTCGCCGGCCGCGCGGACGCGGCCGCACGGCGCGGGGCGCGGCGCGCGCAAGCTCACCGCGCCTGCGCAAGCACGACCGGCGGCCGCTGCTGGAACAGCGTCGCGCGGCCGCCGGCGCAGCCGGGGGCGGCGGCGGCGCCGACGATGCGCAGCGGCTTCTCAGCAATGAAGGCCTCCTGAAAGAAGGGCCCCGTGAGCAGCAGGGTGTCTGCGGTTGGGGCATGAGGAGAAACGCATGTGAGACAGTGTTAGGCGTGTGTATGCACACATGTGCTGTGTGATTTTCAAGTTAACTCAGGGCATGAGGGTGGATGCGGGCTGTTGACAGGGGCAAGGCACTGCTGGGGGCTCGCATGAGCCAGGTGCGCACGGCTTTGCACACGACTGGGTTCGGGCAACGCAGCCGGGGCCGGTGGTGGTAGGCAGGGCGCGCACCTCCAGGCCGGGCGCGCTCCACTGCATCGATGAGGCTCAAGCCCTCGCCATCCACCTGCGGCCGCGTCATGTCCAGGGGGTTTGACAGAAGGCCGGGCAAGCGGCTGCGAGGATCTCCTAGTTCGCGGGGCCGCGTGGCCGACGGCTAAGCACCCGCCATCAGTGATGCCACGGTAGCTTCTCGGTAGCTTCGCGACTTCGGCGTTGGATCGTTTGGGCTGCCTAAAGCCCGCAGCCGCGCGGGAGCTCGGCAGCTGGTGGCGCACCCAGCACCGCCGCCGCGCTGTGCAGCGCTGGCGCGGCCCCGCCGCACCTCGTGGGTCCAGCAGGCGTGCTCCGCCAGCCGCCTCAGGCGGCGCGACACCTGCGCCAGCGCCGGGCGGCCGGGGAACTCCGAGCGCTCCATCACCTTCGGCGGTGGCGGGGTTGATGGGGCGCGCCGCGACACGGGGCGAGGGGCGCGCTGGGGCGTTTGGGGAGTGCGTAGCGCGGCAGGCGAAGCCCCCAGCTGCACACACAAACAGCGTGCATGCAATTTGATCGCTTGGTTGGCCTCAATCAAAGTCGTGTGGCACCATTGTCGCACCATAAGCAGGAGGTGGTCATCCAAGGACTCCAAGTTTGCCAAGGACGCGACGCCGTTGTTTGCGCCGCTGCTGCTAGCGCGCCGCGACTGCCGCCGTTTGCCATTGCTGGCGCTCATGGCGATAGATGTGTGCCAGTGAGGCTCAAGCTGTTGATCGTATTGATGCGCGAGCGCAGCAACGCACAGTTTGCGCGATTGTTGACACCTGCTTTTGTTTGCACGATATAAAATCTGGCAACTAGATCACATATGTATGTAAATCTGAGATTCAGTATTCTAAGGTACGCTGAAAGCCCCAAATGTGATCTTGCCCGATCAGGGTGCCGACAGGTGACCCGCGACCAGTGATGACCGCTGGCCTCTGCGTGTGCAAAAGTGCAGTTTAGTGTGTCTTCGACTTCCGTGCACTTTTCGTATCTGATGCGCGCTTGCAGGCTCTAGCTCGCTCCCACTGCAGGATCCAGCGCGGGCTCCGCCAGGACCTCGACATGGACCGAGCACATGGCAGCCATGCGGGCGTGGGCGCAGCAAGCAGATCGACCAGGGCAACAACATCGGATCCTATTTGTTGCTTCAGTCACAGTGGTTGACATGTCAAGGTGTTGGGACAGCAAATACAGTAGTGGAGATCATTGGCAACTGGTGGAAAGGAAGCAGCCCAGGCAGCTTTGGGGCCCCCAAGGGGCCCCGCCTGTCTGGCAGCAGGGCTTGCAGACCCCTGAACAGGAATCCCTCAAAATCTTTCACAACAGGCAGGGCATACAAGATGGGAAAGCAAGCCAGGGTGACAGTGCGAGCATGTATTCTTGTGGGGCGTGCCTGCAGTGGGACGGCATTACGTGCGCAGGTAACCCCCACAAGATTTTGCTTCGCCTGGGCAACACTCCTCAAGAGGGCAGCAGGTTGGATTATTATGGTGCGAATGGCGGCGAGGCGCGCACATTTAGGGGGGCTCAAATTGTTGCAACGTCAGGACTGTGTCTGGGTGGCACGCTTGCCCAAACCAGGAGGTGAATGGCCACAGATCACAGGCCACCAAACAAAGCAAACTCGCGATTCAGCAAAAGAGGTCCGATGTATTGCCCTCTCATCTGATAACACAGCATGTTCTTGCTGTGCGTCTGCCTTTCTGCGCAGACCTCTGCTGCTGGTTGCGTGTTTCGCAAGGGATTGAGAGCCCTGTACATCACCTTTGGCGACCTTGTACCAACCTTTGCAAGCTTTCGTGCTCTCACTGCAGCTCTGACCCCCCTAAGTGAGGGAGGACCCTACGTGCACCCTGGAAAACCTCTAGATCCCCTAACAGAAGGTGGACTTGTCTGTTGAGCAAAAGTGTGCACTCGGGGTCGGACCGCCGAGCCACAACTGTCACGCGGCCCAACCGCTCCCCTGTGCACTGCGCGCTGGTGGCGGCATGGCTGTTTTGATGTTGGTGTAACCGCTGCAGAGCACTGACCTTGTCATCTTGACACGGATCGCCCCTCTCCCTCCCAAGCCGCCAGGCGTGCGCCAAGGCCTGGTGACACCAGACCCACCCGAGGCAAAATCTTCGCCAGTGGGCCCACAGATTCACACTCACCGCTTGCACTGAAACCTGCAAATCTCTGCTCGTCCTTTGACCTCCAGTGCGGCCGCTACTGCTCCTGCAGCATCGATGCAGACCATCAAGATCAGCACGCGCGGCTCTGCCGCGGCCCTCCGTGCTGGACAACGCACTCGGGCGCGTGTCGTGTGCTGCAGGGCGGAGGCTGTGTCCGCCCCCACGGTGGTGGAGCAGGTCAAGCTGGTGCGCGCGTGCATCTCGGTGCCACCGCAGCCTTGGGATTGCGCCTGGCGTGCGTCTGAAGCATTACAAATGTTTGGTTTAAAGCATTCACGCCGTGTCGGGGCAACCCAGGCGCTGTGATGGACGATTCTGTGCTCCCTCGAGCGAAACGCAAGCCTTGGGTGCCGAGGGGCTGTGCCGAGGGCCCAACTCTCTTCAGTATGTTTCTTGAGGCAGAGGATAACCCTGCAATGCAGCCCATTGAGGTCGCCCGGTGAGGGCGCGATGCAACACTCGCAGCGCGTGCGCATGCGCGACAAGTTGTGCAGTGTGGATCAATCCACCTGGTGACCCACAACCTCTGAGCCCCTCTGGCACTTGTGTCATTTCGGCGCGCCGCCCCCTCACTTGAACTCTACGCCGCACCGCGCCGCACCATGTTCAAAACCGGCAGGTGCGCGAGATCGACCCCGAGGCGTTTGCTGACCTGACTGCCAACAGCGACGTCCCCGTCCTGGTGGACTACTACACCCAGTGAGTCATCCAGCAGAGACCGGGAACGCAGACCGGGAACAACAAGAAACCTGCGGGGGCCGGGCAGGGGGCGCCGCCAGACGGCGCCGCGGTGACGGCGCGGCTGGGCGGCGGTGCCCCGCTCTCGCCGCCACTCTGCCGCATCGTCCTGGTTTCTGGCTCAACCCGCGGCGCGGGTGCGCGGTTCTCCCCCCCCCCCCCGCATTGTTGCAGGTGGTGCGGCCCGTGCAAGGTCATTGCGGTGAGCCGGCACAGCTGGGCGGCCCCCGGCCCCCCGCAGCACAGGCCGCCTGAACTTCGGGGGACCTTGCACTGACCACTGGCGGCGTCCAGCCATCTTCCCGAGCCCCGCCCCCCCCCCCC
>NW_014012396.1:5953-16133 GCF_000611645.1 Monoraphidium neglectum
GGGCCGCATCCTGATGACCAAGATCGACTGTGAGCGCGCCGGGAAACATCCCTATGGAGGTTTCATTTAAGGCCCAGCAGGCTGGCGCGGGTGCTTGTCAGTCGGGGCGCCCCCATCGCAGGCGCATGGGGCAGCCCAAGCCGGCTGCACCAGCAAAAGGTGTCCAAGGATGCAGCACAGGCCCCGGCACAGCCCCCCACCCCAAACTGGCGCCGCCCCCCCATCGCCCAGCCATCCCCTCGCCCGCCCGCCTCCCGCACGCTCAAACACCGCACCCTCTCCCCCCCCAAAAAACAAAACCCCAGGCGGCGCCCACGACAAGAAGTTTGCGATCGCGCAGGGCATCAAGGCGCTGCCCACCTTCCACATATACCACCGGGGCGTCAAGGTCGGGGAGATGACAGGCGCGAAGATCGAGAAGCTGCGCGCCCTAGTGGAGGCCCACGCGCTGTGAACAGGGCAAGACAAATATCTTCCGTGCGGCGACGGCCCCTGGGCGCGGGCTGGCGCCACAGGCCCCAAGCCTGCTGCGCATTGTACAACCGTTCTAGGGAGTGAGACGCCCCTGGCCTGCAGGTCGGGGCGATCCGCCCCCCGCGCCGCGCAGTCCCTGCGGGCGCGCGCGGGGGGCGGGCGCGCGCCCCGCGGTGCCAAGTCGGCCGGTGGCTGCGCACGACCCAGAGGAGGAGAGAAACAGGCTTAAAAAATAGACGAGCGAGGCGGCGGCTCGGCGGCGGTCGTCGCACCTGCTAGGGGCGCGCGCGGCCGCCCCCAAAGGAATCCTGTGTTTTGCCGCAGGCCTGACGCTCTGAAAAAGAAGCAAACGCACAGCTCCCACCGGGGGGCCACTGCAGGGCCCCAAAACAGAGGCGGGGCCGGGCGCCCCTGCACGACCCTGCCCACCCTGACTCGTGCAATGGAGGCCAGCACACCGCTGCGGGCCGTTTGGCATTGCATTGCACACCAGGCTCAGGAGGTCTCGACCAACTTGCCTGCTGTTTGCGGGCGGCTCTGCTGCCACCCGCGCGCTTGAGCCTCCGCCTTGCACGCTCATCAAACATCACTTCCTCGCGCAGGGGCGTCTGCCTGGACGCCCGCCCATCGAGGCAGCTCGAGAGACGCGCTCGTACCTGTTTCACACGAGCGCGCGTGCGCACGTCCAACAAAGTCGAATCCTCAGCACCGCCGCCGCGGCGCCGGTTTTGCAATGCAGTCGCCGCGGCCGTTTTTGTATGTAGCATAATGCTCTTTACTCTCGTGCGGCTCTCCCCACGTTTTCAAATGCGGGCTCCTGGGGTGCGCAGCCGTGGGCCCAGATTATGGTGTTGATGCTGTTGATGACTGCTTTCCCGACTGGCACAGTTGGTGGGGTTTGTGTGTGCGTGTGCGTTAGCTACCGGTGCGGACAGGCGGCCGCCCTGCCACGAAACATGCCTGAAGCTGCTTTCCGGACGAAATGTGACTGCGGGGTCCTCAGAGTGGGGAACCCTTGAGCTGACTCGTGTTTGTCCAGCCGCGCCCCTGCACCTGCACGGGCGCCGCTCGAATTGTGTCAGATTTGCCACGTCTGACGGCGCGCATTTGGGCGCACCCATACCTCGTTTTTCCCCAGTGGCCCCTGGCTGGGCCAGCCAGCAATTACAGTGTGTACAGTACACAATACCTGGCACGCAACCACCACGCACACTGGCAACCCGCACCCCAAAACGCACTGCTGGCTCCAGACAGCGCCGCACCCGTCATCCCACAGCGCGCCCGCGAGTCTGGTGCCGCGACCTTTTCCATTCCCAGGGTAACCATTCTTTAACGTTACAGAGATGCCAAGGCCAGTTCTCATGAGCAGCCGGCTCTCAGAATTCGAGACGAGGACCGGCAAAAGATGGGTTCGCCGTTGACACACGACCCACATGGCCCCTGCATACGAGGCGGATGACCTCAACTGCCCGCGGGCGTGGGAGGGGTGCTGAGGCGCCCAGTGGGCGCGCAGCTGAGCCGTCGCGGGTGGCGCCAGGCCCTGGTGAGTCAACCCCGCGGCGCGAGGCCTAGCCACCAAGCCCAGGGGAATTGGAAGCCGGCCAGCGCCAACAACAGGTAGTTTGTGACCTTCATGTCGTTGCCTGGGTGACAAGAGGCCGCGCGGGTTGTTGGCCGCCCAGAGAGCAAGGGGTTTTGAGCGAGAGGGTTGCATGCGAGTGTGAGTGGAGAGGAGGTCGCGCCGCGGCTGCCCTGGGCTTAGGGGCCCCCGGGCAGGGCCGGCAGTGCGGTGGCACCTGCCGCGCCTGCCCAAGCACGCTCAGCATAGTTGCCGTTGAAACAAATGCCGCCGCCACCTGCAGGGCCGCAAGCCACGCCGCGGGGTAACCCCCTTTCCCGCTGCCCCCTAACGAAGGCAGCGATGCGCCGCACACCCTGTGTATCGCCGTGACGCTCCCTGCTGACGCAGCTGTACCGCGGCGGCTGCCCCCAGGTGCCCCCGGCTCACCGTACTGCCGCGTCTCCTGGAAGATGACGCGCTTCATGGTGCGCACCATGAACACGCCCATGCACAGGCTGCCGTACCCCCACGCCGCGTAGTACGCCGCGCGACCTGACAGGGCGCACGGGGCGAGCAGGGGGCAGTGGGAGCCATCGGGGCCAGCCCATTCCCCTATCAAGCAAAAGAAACACACGCAATGTGCATCCAGATGCTCGCTGCACGCAAAGTCGGCTCAGCTGCCTGCAAGAGATTACCGTATGCAACAGGGGCAGGCGCCCAAAAGCTCATTGCTCGGCTGCGGCTGCCGTCGCGCCCCGCCCCGCCCCCAGCCGCGGCCCCACCTCCGAGCTGCTGCGCCGCCACGCTGATGCAGACCGACACGAAGGGGTACCCCGTGTAAGCCAGCAGCTCGCTCCACGGCACGCCCGGCACCGACATCGCCCGCAGGACAAGCCACGCCGCCACCCAGTGCACGCCCCAGGCCACGCACGTCCCATACACCTGTCGGCCGCGCGGGTTGTATGGGGGGTGGAAGTGAAGTGCAGATGTGATGAAGGGCAGAGAAGGGCATGCCCAAAGGTGGCGCCCCAGCCGTCAGGCAGCCCGCCGAGCAGCGATCCAAGCCGGGCCTCCTGCCGCAGCACGACGAGCCGCGCGCCCGCTGCCTCCTCCCTCCGTCGCAGCCGCCAGAGCAGCGCGGGCAACCGGCCCCGCGGCCCAGCGCGGCCGCCTGCCCAGCCCCGAGCGCCCGGCCCCCGGCTCCCCACCATGTTGCTCATGGCCTCCGGCCTGAACTTGCCCCTCAGCGCGAGCAGCACACAGTTGAGCAGCGCGTAGGTCCACGCCGCCATCAGCGGCACAAACAGGTCCGGCGCGTTGACGTCCGCGGCGGGGGGCCGGTATTTCTGCCCGCCCGCAATCTGGCAATACGAGGTTTGCGGGGACGCGGTTGCGGGCGAGCGAGGGGGGGGACAAGCAGGTTCGATGGTGAGCACGTGGCTCCGAGGGCGGCGCGAGGGAAGGATGCGTGAGGGCGACGGCGGGTGCGGGGCGTCGGGGTTGTTGCAGGGAGCCGTGTTACGAGCGCACGGCGTTGAGTGCGGCGCGCACCTGCTCGTTGGCGCGCGTGTAGGTCCACCTTCCTAGGAACGGCGCCAGCAGCATCAGCACCTTGCTGCTGACTGGGGTTCGAGGGCCGGGGCGAGGGTTGGGGTCTCACTACCTAGGCGGCACAGCGCAGCAACGTGAAATAAGTGGCGGCGGGCGGCAGGCAGGCAGGCAGGCGCTGCAGCACAACGGAACCCCTGCAGCAGGGCAGCTGCACACAGCAGGTGTGGTGATAACCAACGCTTGCTGTCGCTCGTTTCTAAACGCACACGCGAATGTGCACGTGTGTGTGCGCGCGCGCTCGCGCTCATGCTCGCGGCCACACGTACGCCTACGTGCCCGCACACAGAACAGGCAAGGCAGCGGCTGCCCTGCACGGGCTGCCCCTGCGCCACCTGGCCCCCCTCCCCCGCGGCCCCCGCCGCGCACCGTAAGACGGCGTGATGTTGAACAGCGCGCTCATGGTGCCGCCGGTCATGTTGGTTTTGAGCCACCCCATGCGCTGCTGCACGTACTGCTGGGGGGCAGACAGCAGGCCACCTGGCAGCAAGCGGGGATTGGCGTGATTGAGGGGGGGAGGGGGCAGAGTTGAGATCCACTCGTGCCAGACTCAGGATACGTTGCTGTTGCGGACGCTTCGGGATGCGGGAGTGGGACTGCAAGCCGGGCTGCTGCAGCCGAAGCAGCCGCAAATCAAGGACACGAGGGGCGGCGGACAGGCGCGCGTGCTGGAACCCTCGG
This sequence comes from Monoraphidium neglectum, assembly GCF_000611645.1. Classification (NCBI taxonomy): domain Eukaryota; kingdom Viridiplantae; phylum Chlorophyta; class Chlorophyceae; order Sphaeropleales; family Selenastraceae; genus Monoraphidium; species Monoraphidium neglectum. The sequence continues at coordinate 10,278 of NW_014012396.1, forward strand.
CAGCGCCGCCCGCGGAAGACCCCTGGGGGTGTGCATTGCGAGTTGGTCCCCGCCCACCACCGCACCTGCCGCCATGAGGCCCAAGGGGGAAATGCCAGACATGAACCCGCCGGCGTCGCCGCCCCCCATCATGCTTGACGGCCCCTGAGCCGACACCATCGCAGCGCGGGTCAAGAGGCCGAGGGTGAGGGAGTCAGCGCGTGCCGCCCCACCGCCGGATGGCACTGCGGCAGCGGCGCGTGACAGAGCAAGGCAACAATCGCGGCCCGCAACGCCACTGCTGCATACAGCTGAGAATTTTCAGCGTTGCGCCAGTGTTTGCCGGCTCGGGCGCTGCTGCAATCAGGCCGAGCGCTTCGGCGCCGGGGGCCGTATTGGGGTGCCCTGGCGAAAGCGCACCTGGCTGCTCGGCCCTTGAGGGAAGGGCATTTGAAACTGTGTGTGGCCAGACGTTGGGCCGTACTGACCATACTGCTGCTGCTGTTGCTGCTGCTGCGCGCCGGGCATGTAGGGCTGCTGCTGCTGCTGCTGCTGCTGCGGCATGCCACCGGGGTACCCGCCCCCGCTGCCCGACAGCGACCCGTAGCTCCCTGGTAGCCCGTAAGACTGCTGTGCCTGCGGCTGGCCATAGCTCCCGTATGACTGCGGCAGGCTCTGCTGCTGCTGCGGCTGCTGCGGCTGCTGTTGGGGGTACCCTTGCCGAAGCGGTGAATGCTGGTGCGGCGACGGGGGCGGCGGGTACCCTGCGCTGTATGCACCAGGCGCGCCTGACGATCCGGGGCCCTGCAGAGGCTGACCTGGGGCCGGCCCCCGTGGAGGTGGCGGGCCAAAGTTATATCCCGGAGGTGGCTGCATGCGGGATCAGACGCGTGAAGCTGGTGTTGGTTGGTGAAGAGCTATGGGACACGTCGCCGCGTGATACTTGGTATATGGATGATCAGCGCGACGAATGTTTGCGGACAACTTTTTTATCCACCACCCTGCGTGGATCTTGATCTCGTGAGCGCTGACTTCAGTAGAGGGCGTGAATGTAGTAGGCAACAAGTGCGGTCAGCTATTTTTTTTTTGTAGTTGGCATATCGTGCTCATCCGCTGACCCTGGTGGGGTGTGCATCGTGTGTGCATTCGACCCACATTCGACCTGCATTCGACGGTGTGGAGGCGTGCTGGCGTCGCAAGCCGACGCTCCTGCGCGGCCGGGCCTGCCAGTGCCAGCTGCAGCAGCACCGGGGCATGATGCGCCGCTTGGCATGGTTGAGCAACTGCGCGTCCATCCCAGGGGACTCGCTCGGGTGAGTTCAGGGTGAGTCGGAGAGTTGCCGCCAGCACAGCAGACACAAGCAGGCACGATTGCGGATTTTTCAACGACCGCTTTTGATGGCAAAACTGCCTGGTGCTGTCATATCGCGCGGGGCAGCCTGGAAGCGGCCGGCCGCCTCATGGGGTGGTGCACGGGCTCGCACCCAGCTGGCTGGGGGGTGGGGGGGGGCGGGGCGAGACGCAGCTCACCCACAGGCACGGCGCGGGGCAGGCCATCGTGCCCGGTCAGCAGCGCCGTCGGCAGTGGCCGGCCTATCCATCAAATTCCCACGTCACCCGCAAGGCATCGGACGGGCTCAGCTGTGGCGTGGCATGACGGGAGAGGGAGAAGTAATTGCTCAGGGCACCGGCTCTGCCAATGCTGTCAGCGGCTGCATGGCTGGCTGAGGTGCCGTCTGCGCTGGCGCGTTCAGTCCACAAATTCCGCAGATAATGACATTATGTGACCTGGGGGGATGGGAACACTTCAAAGCTGCAAACCAGCGCGCTTGTGTATGCGACTGGTCGCAATGCACGACTGTCTACACATGGGCGCGCTCGTATGTGCAGCCATGGGCTGAGCTGTACGGTCTGACACTGTTTGCAGTGGTTGTCTGAGGTGCGCGGTGTGCTGCGTGCATGCGCATTATGTCAACTTGGCCTCAAAAAAAGGCACAGACGCACCATGTATGCAAGCTTCAGTCACTATCATGGACCGTCAGCATGTAGTCACCTCCTGCCAGCACCCCATGCAAATTAGAAAGGCTATGGAGGGGCAGCCCTCGGCAGTCAGGTACAGGGCTGTTTCGCAACTGTTACAATGTCGAGCGGCTCATGCGCATGTGATTGGGTTGCCATCCTATGAGACACTGCCTTGCCGGCGATGCCCGATGCCCGATGCCACAAGATTGAGACGACAGTTTGTAATTGCAAGATTTGACACTCGTCTTCGGGCAATCTCCACTCAGTCTCTGCGCCTGCAGGTTTGGGCAGCCTGGGCACATTTCGCACCCTCGCAACGAGACTTGTCTCAAGCCCACCGAAAGTGATCAAAAGGTGTGCTCAAGGCACTGGCTGGAACAGCACCAACTCAGGCGGCCAAAAAACGCGAATCACACAAGGTGTGAGGCTCTGTGCAGTACACAAAAGACACGCAGGCATCGATTTTGCCATCACTTTGGATGGGGATCAGTAGACTGGGTTATGTTGCAGCAGTAGGGAATCTGAAGGTCAAGGGGGGGAGCGCCACGGAACAGCCCGTGGAAAAGCCCTAGTGAACCGCACGCGGGGCGGTTAGTCATGGACGCGAGCGGCAACTGGGCGGCGCATGCACAGGCCCACTCGCACTTCTCAAAGAATTTATAACAACACAAGTGCTGGGCCAGCCGCGCTCGACGCCGCGGGCTGAGGCGGCTGCGCATGCAAGGCCGAGGCGCCCAGCTTCAGGGTCGCATTAGGGCGGGCGTCGAGGATCGGTTGGTGGAGCAGGCCAGTTCTCCGGGACGGACGAAACAGGCGCAGCGGCCACTATGCCAAAAGGTGGCGTATGCCAAAGGTGGCCCCATCGTGGCCGCAAGGTGCGCGAAGGCAGCGCTGTGCGCTGTGAATATCTCCTCCCAAATCTCTCTCTGAGAGGGCTGCTCATGGGCCGGCGCACAGCAGTTGCGGCGACAAGGCAGCAGATCTGCCCAGTGGGGCCATGTATGAAAAAGGGTGCCTCCCAGTGAACCCTGCCTCGTGTGCGTCCATGTACACGACAGGCACAAGCTGTACCAACTTCCAGTCCAGCAGAGCACCCAAAGATTGCTGGGGCACAACGAAACGGCAAAAAATCCGGCGGGTGGAAACAGGATGAACAACAGTGCCAGGGGGGCCAAAAGGTGTGCTGGGGGGGGGCGCCTGTCCATGAAATGCATGCCTCCTCGCCGCGCAGGTGCGGAGAGGGCGCAAGGGCTCGGCCGCCGGCCGCATCAACGACTGTTTTTTGTGAGCGGTACGATGCGATGAGGGAGCGCTCAAGAGCGGCCTATGGGCTCACGGGGGCCCAGCCACGCTCAAGGGCCCCATCGGAGGAATCAAACGCGCGGTCCAACTACTCAATTTGCTGCGCCTGACAGCTGCGCTCGGCATCGGTTTCTCTTCTCTGACTTCACCCCGGCCCGCCGCCACTGCCCCGTCGCGGAGGAGCCCTGCTTGCTCGCGCTCACGCGCGCAGGCGGCGGCGCCCGTAGCGCTCGTTCTCTGGGGTGTCGGCCTGGGACATGGCGACCGCCTCGCCGGCCTGCGCAACCGCAGTGGGGCCGCCGCCCGTCTCAGAGATTCCATTGGAAAGCGGGCCCTGCTCTGTGAACCCCAGGCTGTCCAAGAAAACGAGCCGCTCCCTGCCGAAGCCCTGCCGGGCCTCGATCGGGCGCCAGCGGAAGGTGGAGGAAGCTGAGGAGGTGGAGTAGTCGCTGCTGGGCGTGGTGCTGCGGAGCATCGGCATCCCGTTGACCTGCAGGTTGGAGTGACACATACACACACATGGCCGAGAGAGAAGTATTGTTTGCATGAGTAGTAAGGAGGCGGTCGTTTGTCCGTAGACCAGGCGGTGCAAGAGGGTGGACATGTGTGGCCCCAGGTCGAAATACTAAGCAAACCAAACCCGCAACGGCAGCTGGCGCCCTCGCATGCCACACTGCCTCGGTGATGACCAGCTCCCGGCGCCTGCAGCGCGCTCACCGCAGACATGGCCCTGTAGCCCTGCTGTGTGGTGGCGATGGCGGTGGGGCCGAAGAGCGTGATCTGGTTTTGGGGGGCGTACCCGCCGTCGGACAGGGCGAAGCTGCGCCGAGAGTTGTCCTGGCCGTTCTGGGAGACCGCCTGGCTGCGGCCGCTGGGGTACGTGTCGCCTGCCGTGACCACGGTGGCGCCCTGGTTCTCGTAGATCCCCATGGAGCGCGCATGGGACCAGGCCTCGGCCTAGCGAAGGGTTTGAAGGTTCATCGGCAGAGTTGGGGGGCGGTGTGCGGGCGAGGCAGGCAGGCGCATTGGGCAGCAGGGGTCAGAGGGAAGCTTCGAAAGCTCAGCGCTTACATGGTGTCTGGACACGTGCATGAACAGCGGGAGGGCAAGGCGCGCGGGCCAGGGGGCGTGGACGGCGAAGCGCGTCTCGCAGAGTGCAATCCAGGCGACATGCACCAGGCGCCAGGCTCACACCTCGCGGGCGTGGGCGTAGATCTGCACCGGGTTCCTGTACGGGTTGCCGCCCTGCGTGACAAAGCTGTCGGTGACCTGCTTGAGGCCGCGGCTCGCAGCCACCTCGACATGGGACAAGGCCGACCCGACGGCGCCCAGCAGGCGCGCCGCGCTGGCACCTGGGGCAGGCGCGACAGACCCAAAGGGCGGAGGAACGCGCGTGATGTCGAGATTTTTTTGATGCGTTGCGCGCGGATTGTCGACTGGAAAATCCACCACCACCACTGCAGAAGGCATGCGGTGCAGGTTGTGATCGTGGTCAACAGCAAAACTTGCGCCGGCCGCTGCCAACAAGTGCGCTTTGCCCAGCCGCCTTTGCGGGTGGGGGTGGCTGGTCGGCCGCTCACCAGGGAGCAGAAGGCACGCCAACGCGAGAAGAACTGTTCTGCACATGATTTCCGCGCTTAACCCTGTCGTTTGAGTCATATCGGGAACGGCAGCAGTCGAGGGGCGATATTTTGGGCTGATGGCCTGAGTTGCGCAGCCGCGAGCTCGTCCGGAAGCTAAATGACCATAATTTGCGTGTGATCATCGCAGCTGCCTGTTAAGTCGGCGGTCGAGGGTGGCAGCCACCGATTTGGCTGGGTCAGGCGCGGGTGGAATCGCCCCACACCTTGTGATTTGAAGATCTCTTACGCCAAAATTCCTAACTGAGCACCCCTGGTCGAGGAATTCCGAAGATCTTGTGCGGCGAGCGGTCAAGTGAACCTGAGAACCTCTGTTATTGGGCCTATAGCAGTGCACGACAGCTGAGAAGCAAACGTGTAGGGCTATATGAAACTATGACAGACAGACAATGCCGAAAGCCCGTGCTGGCCCCTGATTTATGGGGCGATGCTCGTCGCTGGCAAGGACACGGCCAGGCACCAGCGTTGACTACTACTTCCTGTTCACCATTGGGGGGAGCCAGACTGATCCATATGCAAGGTTTTGCGCTGGCTTTTGAGCCATATATGGCCCACTAGCCCTGCGGCCAGCGCTGCATGGGTGCGGCGTGCGGTCTTGGGGAAAACACAGTGCTACGTTGGTGGCGTGGGGGCGACGTAGGGCACGCCCTGTGTCGTCCAGACGTGGCCAGTAGCTGTTGGACCTCGTGCGCGTACGCAATTCGCCGAGGTCATCATCAGGTTACAGGGGCTGCTTGAGCGCCTGAATCGAGGAGTGCCTGCTTTTGTTGGCCCCGCGAGGTTCCATCCACAAGGATGCAAGGGCCTGAAATGGACACGGCCAATCCAACAAATCTGCATGCATTGGAGTGGCAGGATGCAGCGCACAACCACGTGTGCAAGCGGGATGGTCCAGTCACCCGCCTTCGCAGTC
>NW_014012395.1:0-15624 GCF_000611645.1 Monoraphidium neglectum
CCCTAACCCCGACCCCCGCAGGACATGCCCGTGTCCCTGCCGTTCTCCAAGGTCATCTTCATATTCGAAGACGTGGACGCGTGCGGCGACGTCGTGGAGAAGCGCACCCCCAAGCCCGCCCCGCGGCCCCGCCCCGCGCCGCCCTGCGCCGCGGGCGCCGCCGCCACGACCACCACCACAGAGCTCACGCTGACGCACAGCGAGCCGCGGCGGCGCCACCACGGCGGCAAGGCGGCGGCGGCGCGGCGGAATGGAGGCGGCGGCGGCGGCGCGGTCGTAGAGGTAGCGGACGCAGGGGGTGACGGCAAGGACCAAGGGGCGGCGTGCGGGCCTGCCCTGGAGTCCGAGGCAGTTAAGGATGACGAGGCGTCGTCCTCGTCGTCATCCTCAGGTTCGACGCCACGGGCGCAGGACTCTCTCCACTTTGTGCAGCGCCAGGCGTCGCTGGCGCTGCCCGCGGCGGCGGCCGCGCCGGGTGGCGGGGGAGAGGGCGAGGAGGAGGAGGAGGAGGAGCGCGCGGACGAGGAGGCCGCGCTCCGCGCGCGCCGCGCCGCCGGCGGCGCCGGCGCCGGCGCCCGCGCGCTGGGCCCGCTCGGGCCCGGCGGCTGGCACAAGCGGCCCGGCGGCGACGACGCGCTCAACCTGGCGGGCCTGCTGAACGTGCTGGACGGCGTGGTGGACACCCCCGGCCGCATCGTGGTGCTGACCAGCAACCACCCAGAGAAGCTGGACCCGGCCCTCATCCGCCCCGGCCGCGTGAACAAGAAGATCTACATGGGGCTCATCTCCGCCCCCGCGGCGCGGGAGATGCTCGCGCACTGGTTCGGCGCCGGCGCGCTGGCGGGCCCCGGGGCGGCGGCGCGGTTCGACGCGGTGTTTGTGGGCGGCGCGCTGTCGCCGGCGGCGCTCGAGTCGATGTGTGCGGAGTATGACGAGGTTGGGCAGCTGCTGGACGCCCTTGAGGCGCACCCCGCGCTCGCTGCGGCGCGCTCGGCGCGCAAGGGGCGCGCCGCGGCCGCTTGACGCGCATGATTGAGCCGGGTGCTTGGCCCCAGGCTCTCTGTTGTCCCCTTGTCGTTGCGGGGTCCTACATCAAGCATGAGCGGAACTCAAGGAGCTGAAATATTTGCTCATGCACTGTCTGTTGTTGCTCTCGGTTGCCAGCTTCTCGCCGGCTCCTGTAGTCGGAGCGAGAGTGTTGGGGCATGGGGTGATGGCATGGATCCGGAACGCAAAAGCAACCAGCAGCACTCATGAATTTGTTAGCAGGTGGCCTGGCTGCGCCTTGTCTGACCCAGACCACGTCCCAAGCCCCGTCCAAGGCAACAGGCGCCCCAGCTGCCGTGCAGCCCGGTTGGCTCCGCAATTCTCGCACCCCAGTCGGACGCAATCACCTAAGTCGGACGAAACAACCCGCCAGGCAAACAAGCATTGATAGCCAGCTAATCACACCGCGAGTGTACCCCTGAATGGGTCGGCCCTTGCAAGCTGGCCGTCCTGACAGCCATCAACGCTCTCTTCCCCTTGCCGTTCACGCCTGCGCTGCAGCCGGGCCACATGTTGCACATGCCACACCAGGTGTGAGAGAGTGTCTTGGAGTTGCACATGCAATGTGAATTGTGCACTGTGATTGGCAAAGTGTTACACGGACAGGCCGATGGCTGATCAGAGGGGCTTTGCAGTGTGTATGACGAGTTTCGTGGGAGCATTGCACAAAGGTCGGGACCCCCTTGTGTGATCAAATAAAACAGGCGGTAGCCGAGGCGACGGCCGTAGCCGAGGCGACGGCCGCAGATTCTGCAGCACTCTGATGCGCCTGCGCTGCTGCTCTCCCCCCTTTGCAGCGTCACGGACTCTTCATTACAAGACCCCCACTCATGGCCCCCACTGCGACGGCCTGGGTTGTGAACAAACGGAAAAAAACATGCTCTGCTTGACTGCCCCGCATATATAGATCAGTTTACTCTGGGGGCCCTCCTGCACGCCTGCTTTGAACGGCGCACGGTAGCCACCTGAACCTCAGCCACACAACCTTGGTGCTTCACTTTACAATCCCATGAGCCTGGATGGACCCAGGGCGGGCGACCGCGGGACGCTGTAACAATCTTGATCCTGATCCACTCTTTGAAAGGGCGGTGTTACGACAAACGTGACCCACTGTAAGGCACACAAGGCGGCACGCAGCCAAGCTCACGTGCGTGAGAGGGCTGCACCAGCTGGGGGCCAACACCAGGGGGCAGGCAAGAAGCGCCCGGGGCCAAGGTGCTCACACACTCATGCAGCTGGTCTTGGGGGTGCGCTGGATGAATGTGCTCGCAGACGGCAACCAACAAAGGGGTGGCATCGCAGAACTTGGCCGACTTCACAGATGGGTCGGGCGCCCACGCGTGCTGTCCTTGGGCGTTTGGGCGTCCGACCCAAGGGGGCTACTCATGGGCGCGCCAGCACTTGCGAGCCGGTAGTGTGTGCATGTGTGTGTGGTGTAGCAGCCGTAGCCGTAGCCAATGCGGGTAATAGCAGTGCGGGTATTATCAATGCGGGTAATAGCAGTGCAGGTATTATCAGTGCGGGTATTATCAGTGCGGGTATTATCAGTGCGGTTAATATCAATGCGGGTATTATCAATGCGGGTAATAGCAGTGCGGGTATTATCAGTGCGGGTAGTAGCAAACGCCATGGAAAAGGCGTCAGACAGGACAGCGCGATTGCCAAGAGGCCGGCGGCATCAAACGTGGCGGAAGCCACAGCGCCGCTGCTGCCATCAACGCAGCCCACCAGAAGACAGCGGGTCTCACGCGAGCAATGGGGCTGCTGTTAAAACGAGCAAGCACCTCAGCACAAATACGAGTCCAGGCTTTGCTTGTAGCACAGGGGCATATCAAAGGGGTTTGCATTGGCTGCAGCGCAAGGCAGCCCAGCTGTAGTAGTGGTAGTAGTAGTAGTAGTAGTAGTAGTAGTAGTAGTAGTAGTAGAAACGCGCCGCGGACCTGCGCACACAGCAACGGCGCGAGCGCCAGTGAGCACGACAAGCGCCGCGCGCCGAGCCGCGAAGCCACTCGCGACGCCTGTGCCCGTCGGATCTGGGCCGGAGCCCGCATATCTGAGCAGCGAAAAGGTGCTGGTCTGGGGCAAGAGGGTCTGCACGACGACGCTGCCGCGCGCCGCCCTGATGCCTGCACAAGTCACCTTCCCCGTCCCACCTGTCTCGACTGCCGCCACCAGCATGCGCTGCGCCTGGCGCACTGGGATGAACAGGAACGCCAGCGCGACGCCCACGTTAACCGCTCCCGCCACTGCGATGGCAGCCCCCACCACGGCGACCGACTGGGAGCTGTCCCCCAGCAGGCGCCTCGACCTGGTTCAGCGCCGACGCCGTCATGGGCGAGATGGTGGTGCCAGCCAGAGACATGAGGCTCGCGACCTGGGTGGATGATGATTGATTGGAAGGGTGATGTGCCAGAGTTCAGGCGGTGTGGGAAGGATGGAAGAAAAGAGACGAGTACGATGGCGTTGAGGGGCGCGAGGCCGGCGTGCAGGAGGCTGCTGGCAGGCAAGCCATGTCATTTCCTGCGAGACGCAAAGACGGGGTTTCAGTACCGTGCGGCTGCGGGGCAGCCAGGCCCGCGCAGGGCCCAGGGCGAGCGAGCTTAGCCTGGCGCCCGTCATGGCGCCTGGCCAAGGCCAGCACGCAAGTCCCCCCTTCCCGCCTTGCTAACCTGCAAGGACTCTAGCGTTTTGCAGGCGTAGGGGTGGCAGCGGAACTGCGGCAGCAGCGCCAGGAACAGCACCAGGTGGGCCGCCAGGACCTGGGGCGCGGCGCCCACGGGAGGGGAGAACCCCCCCCCCAAATTCGCAAGGGGTAGGTCGCAAATTCTACCACCTGCCCTTGGTACGGCTCGAACCTTACAAGGCCCACGAATCGCAAAGTTGTCACATGTGCAGCTGCCGTTTTTGTTGCCTGTCGATGGGCGACCGCATCACGGCGTGATATCCGGTAAACGACAAGCTTATGTGTGTTTGATCAGTATCCACCGCGTACCGCCCACAAGGTCCCTCGCATTGCTTGATTTGGTGCTCGCGGGGCGGACCCTGAGGCTGATCGGCCGTGAGAACGCCGAAGATATATTCGATATGATTACTGAGTGGTCCTGCGCCAGGTGCGCAGCACTGCGCCATCCATTCTGGCATCCCTTTGCTGGTACACCACCAGCACCACCGCACGCTGCTGCTGCTCCCTGGCCTGGCGGCGCCGAGCAAGCACGCCCCCGCCCGCAAATCGCTGTCACTGCTGACCATGTAGAGATGTATATGTTTCCTGCGACGCTGAGGCAGGGCCTCTCCGTGTATGCCCCAAATTGAATTCGTGCGTCACACACCCCTTCCAGCGCTGCGGGGGTGCCCCCTGTGAGTGTGGTTGTTGCTCCGTAGCCGCTGCAGCGCTGCTGCCCAAACTCGCTGTGACTGCTCACCCTACATAAGCGTATGCATTACCTGCTGCGCCGGGGCAGGGGCTCTCCGTACATTCCTAACTTCAAAGTTCTGGGGTCACATACCCCAACCAGCAGCAATGCACGGGTCCCCCCTGTGAGCGTTGGTGTTGCTCCGTAGCCACTGCAGCGCTGCTCCCCGCACTCGCTGTCACTGCTCACCACAATTGATTGCACATACTGCCTGCAGCACCGGGGCAGGGGGTCTCCTTGCATGCCAAAATTTGAATTTGTGGGCGACCCCGTCCACGCGCGCGATGCATGTGGGCCCACTGGCTGTGCTCAGCTGGTGCAAACGGGAGCAAACTAGCATTGCAGTTTGTTTTGGATGTAATCACATAGATCATTTTATATATATATGCCCCTCCGCCTCCCTCCGCTTTTCAGGCAAGCACCAATCAGAGCGCCGCCGCCACTTTTGCGGCGATTCAACAGCCGCAGTAGGCCGCTGCTGACGCAGCAGCCGCCACAGAAGTCTTGTAAGAAGTCGCTACTGACGCCTTTGTGCAGCGCCACGAGCCCACCGTCCTGTCATTTGTTTGTTGTGTGTGTGGTTTGCAACACTTGCTGCCCATCCTCAACAACACGGGATTGAGCAGAACTCGAATAGCACCGGCGACGGCGGCGATCGCAAGGGCGGCGGCCAGAAGGCCGCGTCCAGCAGCAGCACCACCACCACTCTCATAGTGGAGGGCGCCACGGCGGCGCAGGCCGACGGCTTCATAGGCCGCGCATGGGCCCACTTTCGGGAGGAGCGGTGAGGAGCGGCTGTTTTGGGGCGCGTCAATGTGTGCGGAGTATGACGAGGTTGGGGAGCTGCTGGGCGCCCTTCGAGGCGCACCCCGCACTCGCTGCGGCGCGCGCGGCGCGGAAGGGGCGCGCCGCAGCCGCTTGACGCGCATGATTGAGCCGGGTGCTCGGCCCCAGGCCCTCTGTTGTTCCCTTGCCTTTGCGGGGTCCCGCATCAAGCACGAGCGGAATTCACTGAGCTGGAAAATTTGCTCATGCACTGTTTGTTGTTGCTCTCGGTTGCAAGGCTTCCGTAGTTGGAGCGAGAGTGTTGGGGCACAGGGTGATAGTGTGGATCTGGAACGCAAAAGCAGCCAGCAGCACTTATGAATTTGCAAGCAGGTGGCCTGGCTGCGCCTTGTCTGACCTAGATCGCGTCCCAGGCCCTGTCCAAGGCAACCACCACCCCAGCTGCCGTGCAGCCCAGGTGGCTCCGCAACCCTCGCACTCCAGTCAGACGCAATCACCCAAGTTGGACGCAACTACCCGCCAGGCAAACAAGCATCAATAGCAGGCCAACCACACTGCGACTGTACCGCTGAATGGGTCGGCCCTTGCAAGCTGGCCGTCCTGACAGCCATCAACGCTCTCTTCCCCTTGCCGTTCACGCCTGTGCTGCAGCCCGGCCACATGTTGCACATGCACACACTGGGTGCGCGAGAGTGTCTTGGAGTTGCACATGCCATGTGAATTGTGCACTGTGATTGGCAAAGTGTTACACGGAAAGGCCAATGGCTGATCAGCGGTGTTTGGCAGTGCGTATGCCGAGTTTCGAGGGAGCATTGCAAAAAGGTGGGGACCCCCTCGTGTGATCAAGTAAAACAGGCGACGGCCGAGGTGACAGACACAGATTCTGCACCACTCTTTGAAAGGGCGGTGTGACAACAAATGTGACCCACTGTTCGGCACACAAGGCGGCATGCAGCCAAATCCCACATGCGGGTGAGAGGGCTGCGCCAACCAGGGGCAGGCAAGAAGGGCCCGGGGCCAAGGTGCTCACGCACTCATGCAGCTGGTCTTGGGGGTGCGCTGAATGAATGTGCTCGCAGACGGCAACCAACAAAGGGGTGGCGTTGGAGGACTTGGATGTCTTTACAGATGGGTCAGGCGCCCGGGCGCGCTATCCTCGGGCATTAGTGCGTCCGACCCCAGGGTGCTGCTCGTGGGCGCGCCAGCGCTCGTGGGCTAGTAGTGTGTGCATGTGTGTGTCGCGTAGCAGCCGTGCTGAAAGCAATGCAGGTATTAGCAGTGTTGGGGTTCAAAGGGCGATTGCCTCGTAACTGCCTTTGAACAGCAGCACGATTGCCAAGAGGCCGGCGGCGTCAAACGTGGCGGAAGCCACAGCGCTGCTGCCATCAGGGCAACCAGCTGACAGAGGACAGCGGGTCTCACGCCCGCAAGCCGGCTGAAAAGCAGCAGTGATGCTTTTGACGACACCTGAAAAATTTGACGGCAAGCCGCCGCCGGAGCATGCAAAGTGCAGCTGGGACAGTCGGTACGCGGCCCCGCCCGTGTGGGAGGCAACATGCGGTGGTGTTCAGGTGCAGGTGCAATATTTGGTGTGGGTCGTGCCGCCCACGCTTGCTCAAACGGGCTCCAGAGAGCAAATGGGCCGCTGTTGAATCGAGCAAGCACCTCAGAGTTTATACGAGTCCAGGCCTCATTGTTGTAGAGAGGCACATCAAAGGGGTTTCCAATGGCTGCAGGGAGGTGGAGCCCAGCTGCACGTCGGGGAGGAAGTATAATATGCACGGTGCGGACCGGCGCACACACGGCATGCACACACAAGCAACGCCCACGAGCAACACTAGGGGCAACCCAAGGGGGTGCAGAGCAGAGGTCGCGACGTTGCGGAAAGGCAACATTGTCGCTCACGACGGTCGAATGCAGGCTGTGTGCAGAAGAGCATGGCTCAAGTTGGTGTGACGGCATGCAGAGTGCTGCCAGGTAAGCTTCAACATTTGCGGGTTTCTGCGGGTCTTGCTGCCAACCCAGCACACATCAACATCGAATGACAGGACGGTGGGCTCACGGGGCTGCAGCAGCCCCAGAACCTGCTGACGGCCGGGGCGCCAGTGACGGCGACGGCGCCACTGACGGCGCCAAAGCCAGCGCTGGCGCTGTCGTCGGCGCTGGCACCGGGGCCACGACAGACGCCGCGCGCCGCGCCGCGGAGCCACCCGTGCCGCCTGTGCCCGTCGGGCCCGGGCCTGAGCCCGCGCGGCTGAGCGGCGAGAACGTGCTAGTCTGGGGCAAGAGGGTCTGCACAACGACGCTGCCGAGCGCCGCCCTGATGTCCGCAAAAGTCACCTTGCCCTTCCCGTCCTTGTCGAGCGACGCCACCAGCATGCGCCGCGCCTCGCGCACCAGGATGAACAGGAACGCCACCACGACGACGATGTTGAGAAATCCCGCTATTCCAATGGCAGTCCCGACCACGGCGACCGACTGGGAGCTGTCCCCCAGCAGGCCGGGCGCCATGGCCTGGTTCAGGGCAGGCGCCATGAGGGCTATGGTGGTGCCGGTCAGAGACACGAGGCTCGCGACCTGGGCGAGAGATGATTGATGGCAAGGGTGGTGTGCCAGAGTTGAGGCGGTGTGCGCGGGATGGGAAGAAAAGAGACGCGCATGTTGGAGTTGAGGGGCGCGAGGCCGGCACGCGCGAGGCTGCTCGCAGGCGAGCCGCACGTCAAATCCTGCAAAACGCAACGCAAAGACGCGGTTTCAGCACCGTGCGGCCTATATTGTGCGGCTGCAGGGCACCCAGGCCCGCGCCGGAGCCAGGGCGAGCAAGCTTGGGGGCGCCCGTCACAAAAGTGAGGTCAAGCCAAGGCCAGCTCGAAAGTGCCCCCTTCCCGCCTTGCTAACCTGCAATGAATCCAGCATGTTGCAGGCGTAGGGGTGGTAGCAAAATTGCAGCAGCAGCGCCACGAACAGCACCAGGTGGGCCGCCAGGACCTGGGGAGCAGCGCCGAGGCGCTGGGTGGCGGTGAGGGCCACCACAGCCGCCAGCTTCTCGAGGAGGATGACTGATTCCCAGTAGTAGAACTGGGCCCTGAACGAGTCGAAGAAGAATCCAAACTTCATGTCGACCTGGGGTGTCGCCGGGTGACGGGTGGCGGCGGGGAGACGGGTGACGAGGGTGTGGAGATGGAGGAAAGAAAGGTGGTCGGGGCATTCCATGCGTTTGGGTTCGGGAGCGCTTTTAGGGGGCGGGGAGAGGAGACAATGGTGTCAGCGCATGCGCGCTTTGCTGGCTGCTGGGTCCAGGCCGACGGCATCCGCCATGCCCGTGCCGCGGCTGGCGCAGACACTGCTCTCTGCCGTTGGGCAGGCAAGCCCGCCCATTCGATTATGTGGCCGCAGCAACCGCCGTTTGTCCTGTGGAGCCACCTGGCACCCCCGCACGAGCGCGCTGTGTCGGCCTAGGCAGCCGCAGCACCCACCGTGAGGTTGTTGCGCTTGATGGTGGCTAGGCGCACCGCCATGGCCGCTGGGAACCCCAAGCAGAAGATCAGCAGCCACACGATGCCCAGCGCCAGCATCCACCTCATCTCCCCTGTCCAGCACTGCATGCTGGTGTCGTAGTCCCAGTACGTCCCCACCGCCTTGAGCGCGGCCAGCGCGCTGGCGACCACGCCCACGGGCGCGACAGCGGTGTCCGCGGTCTTGATGTTGACCGAGGGGTCGATGGGGAGGAAGGACGCATCGATGCGCCCGGGGTCGTCCACAGGTGTGCACGCGAAGAGGATGGACACGACGGCGCCGGAGACCTGCGACATGCAATGTTGAGCGCGCGCACACGCAACCCAGTCGGCAGTTGTGCAGGAACAACCACTCGGGCCCGTGCCGGCGCTTCGAGTAAGAAAACGTTGCGCAGGCTGCGGTCTGCAGCCAAGGGGCGTCCGCGGCATCGTCTATGGCGGCCGCGGCAGGCCCAGGCACCACAGTTCAAACGATGCGGCAGGCATTCTACGGTGGCGACAGGCGCCGCCGCGTTACATCGCCACCAGGCATGCTGTCGTGGCGAATTCTGCCCTGCATCGGTGCCCTGCACTGGGTGCGCGTGGGGGCAACCCCAGGCGGCCAACCTGAGGGTAGAGATAGAAATTGACCATCCCCAGGGTCATGACGACGCGCGGCCAGTACTGGTCCCACACAGTGGTTTGCTGGACGTCGTGCTCCTCGCGGCGCCTGACGGTGGCCAGGCCCGCGCGGAGCCCCCAAAAGGCCAGCGTCAGGAGGGCGGCGCCGGCTGTTTGCACGAGCAAGGGCAGCGGGAGGCAAGTTGCTTGGCGAAACGGGTCGAGGGTGTCGAACAGAGCCAAGCAAACGTATGCAGGGCTGCACGGATCACTCGAATTTCAGCCTAGCAGGTGCGAGCTGTCGCCAGTGCGGGCTCAACACACAGCGCCAATCAGGCCAGCGCCCGCCTGCCCCACCTGGCAGCAGCAGGATCGTGAGCGTGCGCGCCAGCGAGGGCCGCAGGCCCCCAGGGATGTTGTTATACACGCACTCCATGACGACCCATGAGGAGATCGGCTGCGTCTGGTCCAGCGCGGAGATTACCTTCTCGAAGCCCGAAGGCCAGTCCATCCTGATTGTGCGCAGCAGCCCCAGGAGCTGCAAGTGCGTGATGAGCAGCTTGAACACGTCGCCCATCCAGAAACGCGACGCCTGCCGCCGCTGCAGGGCGGTCTGCGCTGCGGTCAGCCCAGCCGCGGCGCCCTTGTCGTTGCCCACGATGCTGTTGATCGACTCAAGCGGGCCTTTGCCCAACTTGCCGCCAGCGGCGCCGCCGTAGTCGATCCCCACACCGGCGCCGCTCGAGGCGCCGGTGCCCGCGCTGCCTCGCCTCGAGGCCCCGGTGAGGGCGCCGCCGCTGGACGTGCCGCGACTCCAGGCGCTGGCGAGGGCGCTGCTCCTCCAGAACTTGTTCCCCACCCCCCTCCAGCGAGCGGTGAAATTTTGAGCCGTTGATCGCTTTGCTGCGTTACCCCCGGCCGCGCCGTCCTCGCTGCCGCCGTCCTGGTCCGGCCGCGCGACCGACGCGTCGTCGCGCACGCTGGCTGCCACAGGGACGGCAAACGGGGTCGCCATCGGCGAGCCAGGCTCAGGGCTGCCGCTTGAGCTGCCGCTGGGGGCGGCGCCCAAGGACCCGGGGTTGTCGGCCGCGGCGGCCTTGAAGCCCTTTGGCGTGAGCGGCGGGGTGCCGATCGCGTGAGCAAAGCCCGACCTCTGGTCCGCATCCTTCTGTTGCAGGGTGTTGCGCCGCTGGCCGACCTGTCACGTGCAGTGGCCGCAGATGGTGGCATCGCAGCGGTGCGGGCGGGCAGAGAGAGCACTTCAAGATGGTGCTTGAGCGGGTTTGGTGGGGGCTCCTCCGCGCGCATGTGCGGCGCCTCAGGAATGGGTGCACATACTGGCATCCTCGCAGCGTCTGAGCTCTGCTGCTGCAGATCAGGCCTGCCCAGATCAAGGCGAGAGCGAAAGCACAGTCGCGGGCAGGCGCTCGCGAGTGCCAGAGGCATGCCGGTCAGCGCGTGTGCACGTCAAAACCCACCCGCCCCGAGCTGCTATGCCTGACTTTGCGGCGGCTCTTGTGCAAACAGGATGGATGACAGTGGGAAAGGCGGGATGACTGGCAGGGTTGGAGCCGGCAACCCACCTGCTTGGTGTGGAGGAACGCCGATGCCACAATCAGCACCGCCATCCAGGTGAGGGCCAGGAAGTACCTGCGAGCCGCAGGCCAGCAGCAGATCATGGGGGGATCAGGCGGCCCGGGTCCTTGAGTCGACGGGGCATGACGGCCGACTGGCACATGGTGGAAATGCTCGGGGAGGGTAGGGGGACCGTGATGATGCAAGCTCAGCGGCCCCAGCAGGGGCCTCGCTTGACAATTGAGGGGTTGCGCGATGGCCATCTCAGCGGGGCAGCTCTGTCACACGAGCAAATACATCCAAGCAAGCCAACCAGGGCCTGAGAGTCGATGGGTGGCGGGTAGGCCGGCATGCAGGCAGGGAGGCAGGCAGGCAGGCAGCCAGGCAGGCAGGTAGGCAGGCAGGCAGGTAGGCAGACAAGCAGGCAGGCAGGCAGGCAGGCAGGCAGGGGAGGCCAAATCCAAGGACTCACAGGAACCCATTGGCCGCTAGGGGTCCGCAGCGCACGCAGCTCTGGCCGTGCCTGCCATACCCGCGCCTGCACTCGCCGCACAGCACGCCCTGGCGAGCAAGGGGCAGTGCGAGCCGCGTAGGGCAGGAGTGGTGAGCAAGGCAGCATGCACCACAAGGCTGCACTGGCACATCTGCGTGTGCATCGCACATCATGACGCTCCAAGCGCCACCCTGTGACGACCCAAGCGTCACCCTGTGGCGTTTGGGCTCGACATGGGTTGAGCAGCTGCACCACCGGTGTCCCAAGCTTCACAGCCCATGGCCAGATGACACGCGCATCATCTGCCAACGGGATGGTTCATGACATCATCATGACGTGTCACCATGACATCACCCCACCTGGTAGCCCTCGGCGCACTGCATGCCGACGTATTCCTCGTATATAGGCGCCAGCTCGGTCAGGGTCCAAATCGCGTGCGTCGCCGCCCACTGCGCAAGCTCCGTCTGCCGCGCCCCCGCGCGGCACGCGGCCGCGTGCAGGCACCGGTGGATGGCGGGGCTGCGGGGGTGGCTGTGCCAGAAGCCGTCGCGCGGGATCATGCCCACACCGGTGCAGAACGCGTGGACGCCGTCGTCGCAGCGGTTGCAGCCGCCGGAGGCCTGCGGGTCCAGGCTGACTGTACCCGCGCGGCACTGCTGGCACGGTGCCAGGCTCAGCGCGCCGGCCAAGGCGGCGCTGCCGGCAGCCTGCGCGGTGATGTTGGCCTCCCCGGCGATGCAGTTGCGGATCCTCAGGCCGAGCGTGGCCGGGCGCATCTGGATGCGCTGCGAGGAGATGGGCGTGAACCGCAGCTGGTACTCGCCGGGCGCGGCGATGACCTCGAGGCCGAGGAACTGCGCTATGCCGTTGTTCGTGTTGGAGGTGTTGCCGAGGACGAGGGTGCGGGGCGTCCAGAGCCAGTTGCCGCCGGGGACGGAGGCGGTGTAGGGGCGAGCCTGGGGGCCAGGACGAGAAGGGTGGCGGCGACGCGGCGAGGGAGTGTGTATCAATTCAACGGGTGGAAAGACAATCAGGTGCGCGGCCATGTGACAAAGAGCACCCTCGCAAGCCCCGCTTGCGTTTGGGGCGGGCTGCAGCCCACAGCTGCTGCGGGACCTGCCGTGGTGACTGACGCCGCCCTGGGCCCCGGCGCCTCAACTGCAGATGTCAGCAGTGCTTCAGCCCCCCACCTCACCAACGCAACACCATGACTTTGAAAAATTTCAAGGCCCCAAACCCAGTGCTCACATACAGGCCGCCAGCCCCACGGCCCCCGAGCAACAGCCTCTCTGGCCCCCACCACCCCAGCCGCACCCATTTCCTGAATCCTGCTTCAGGTGTTCCCACACCCTTGCAAAGGGACTGACCTGCAGGACCATGTTGGCGTCGTAACCAGCCACGACCCGGTTGCCTGCCCAGTCCTGGACAGCGATCTCCACACTCAGCGTGCTGCCAGGCGGCGCCACCAGCCCCTCCGGGGGCGGTGCCAACACCGCCGCGCCCGGCGCGCCGGTGCAGCCCGCGGCTGTGCGGCCCAACGAGAGGGCGGTATTCGCGTCGGCAGCGGAGGTCGCGCAGGTCACGACGAGCTGCGCGGCGACACTGGCTAGGTCCTGAGACCCGGGGCTGAAAGCAGTGTTGCCGACGGGCAGCCCCAGCGCCGCCAGCGCCGTGGGGCCGCTCGCGTTGGCGCGGCTCCAGCACTCTGGCAGCGGCGTGACGCCCAAAGCCCCGCAGTCGGTGTAGGCGAGGGAGGCGTTGCTGACGAGGAGGCCGCCGCCGGAGCCGCTGGGCGCGGTGTTGCCAGTGATCTTGTTGCCGGCCTCCAGCAGCAGGCAGCGGGCGGGCGGACTCAGCTTGCACAGGTCAGTGCGGACGACGGCGCCACCTGTTGCACGTGTGATGTGCAGGGCAGGGGGGGGGTGAGACCTCAATACCCGTGTTGTGCGATACAATACAAGCATGCAGCAGCACGCAGGCAGGAGGCAAGCTGGACGCAGCCGCAGGCTGCACACCAAAACGAATGGCGGCGATGCGCGAGCTTTTGGCACGCGCTGCAAGCGAGCTGGAGGGGGCAAAGTGCACGCATGCCCCACAGGCACGTCTCCCACCTCCGTTTGGTGCGGTGTTGTCGACGAACGACGTGCCGCGGATAGCCACCGTTCCGGCAGCAGCGGCATACAGCCCACCGCCCCCAGGGTAGAGCATGTCGTCGGGCGGGGCCGCCGTCGCCGCCGCCAGCGCGTCCGCGATGGTGCCTTCGCTCTGCAGAAGCCGCCGCCTGCGCTCCGTGGCAGCCGGCTCCTCCGCTGCCTTGACCTGGTTGCCTTGGAACGTGCACCCCGCGACCGCGATGTTCTTGGTCGATCGAACGATGGCCGCGCCGCCGCCGAGGGAGCCGGCCGTGTTGCCGGAGAAGCTGGCGCCCTCCAGCACAACATTGCCGCAGGAACGGCAGACAAAGCCCCCGCCGGCGGAGGTGCCGCTCAGCGCGCGGTTCTTTGCGAACTTGGCGCCCGTAAGCGTCGCGGTCAGCCCCGCGCCGCGGGCCATCAGGCCGCCGCCGCCGCCGGAGGTGGCCGTGTTGTTCGTCACGACGCCGCCTATGACCAGCAGGTGGCTGCGGTCGTTGGCAAGCGCGGCCATGCCGCCCAGCTTTGCGGCCATGTTGCCCACGAAAGCTGTGTTGAGGAAGAGGACCACTGACCCCCGCCCTGTAACTGAGGCCGCGCCGCCATCGCCGTGCTGCGCATTGTTGTCCAGGAACTTGCTGGGGGCCGCCTTGTCGGCAAGCAGCGCCTTGCGCTGCTTGAGCATGAGCGGCCAACGCTCCATTGGCCACCCGACGGGTGCCACATAGTCGAGCTGCAGGAGGAGCCGCCCCACCTCGATCGGCGCGAGCGCCAGCTCGCCGTTGCTGACCGCCCAAGACAGCGCCCCGCCGCTGCCCGCAGTGTTGCGCTGAAACGTGGAGCCCTTTACCAATGTCTCAAGGTAGGTGCCGAGCACCTGCACCGCACCGCCCTGCGAGGTGGTCCCCGCGGTGCCGTTGGCCTCGCCGGCCCAGTTGCTGGTGAAGGAGCAGTCCTCAATCGCGAGGGTGGACCAGCGGTCCGCGCTGTCTGCCAGGGCGCAAACGAGCATGGCGCCGCCGCCCCTGGGCGCGAGGGAGAACGAGGGGCAGGAGAGGCGGCGAAGCTTGACGGTTCGGAGCTTTTGACAGAAGCAAGGGTGCAGATTTGCGCGCTCCCCCACCTGGGGTCCAAGAGCGCATTGCAAAGGGCTCCAAGGAAAACTTCGCTTGAAAGCACCGCCCCTCCAAGCCAAAAGTGAAAAAATCAACCCCCAACTTGGGTCGTGTGCATTCCTGCTCACAGCTTGATGAAAAGTGATACTGCGTGCTTAGCAAGGCTGCTGCTCTTGCCTGAGATCCCTGAACTTTGCCCCACACAGAGCAACCGGTTGTATTTGCAAATGCACGCATGCCCACATGAACGCTTGCAGCTGCACGCCCATTTTCAAGTGTGCCTCCCTGCTGGTCTGCCCAAGCCAATGCGTCGACCCGCACACCAAAACCCCCTTGTCATTCAGACGCACATGCCCACGCATATACGCGTCTGCACACGTACAGGACACACACGCCAACACACCAATGGACGCACACGCACCCACACACCAATGGACTCACGCGCCTACACACCAACCGACACACAGACGCCTGCTCAGACAATCACCCCTTGCGCACATGCTGATATGCAAGCAACAATCCTGCTCACTGTTGTGCGCGGTTGTCCTTGAACGTTGACTGCTTCAAGAAAATGTTGCCGTAAGACTGGTAGCCAAAATACAGCGCGCCTCCCAGGCCCCACGGCGTCGTGCTTGGCTCAAAGCAAGGCCGCCGGTCGCGCGTCTCAATCGACCACATCAACGCAACGTCCTCTGTCGGTTTGCCGAGCGCCGTGTTCCCTACAAAAGTGCTGTCTGTGATGTTGGTCTGCATGTCGGGCGGCGACTCAAAATACATGGCCCCGCCGTCGGCGCCCGCAGTGTTGTTGACCATCGTGATGCGGTCGATCAGCATGACACAGTCAGATGTAGCGTCTGTGGAGCCCTTCTGCAGCAGCAACCTGTGGGCCATTAAATGAATTCAAGGTTTGGGACAGTGTGTAAGAGAGAGAGAAACGGTGAGCGTGTG